>NW_019943672.1:0-50596 GCF_002910315.2 Salvelinus sp. IW2-2015 | reverse complement strand
GAAAAAATGAATGGAAGTATACAAAAGTATTTGACACCTGCTCGTCGAGCATCTCATTCCAAAATCATGGGCATTAATATGGAGTTGGTCCCCCCTTTGCTTCTATAACAGCCCACTGTTCGGAAACACTTTCAACTAGATGTTGGAACATTTCTGCAGGGACTTGCTTCCATTCAGCCACAAGAGCATTAGTGAGGTCACGCACTGATGTTGGGCGATTAGGACTGGCTTGCAGTCGGCGTTCCAATTCATCCCAAAGGTGTTCGCTGGAGTTGAGGTTAGGGCTCTCTGCAGGCCAGTCAAGTTATTCCACACTGATCTCGACAAACCATTTCTGTGTGGACCTTGCTTTGTGCACGGGGGCATTGTTATGCTGACCCAGGATCTTCCCCAAATTGTTGCCACAAAGTTAGAAGCTTAAAATCGTCTAGAATGATTTTGCTGTTTATTGTTTTCATGACAAAACATCCAATTATGAAAGCCAATGACAGTGAATTTTGTCACCGTATTCAGAAAACTGGTTAAGAATCTACAGTATAAGCCACGTTGTGTTTGCTTTATGTAAACCCCTTGATGTCTGGTTTGAAACCCCTTATCTACCCCAATATACATTAAGCACTGTAAGCAGGGTCGAGCAATATCATATTAAAAAGGGTGTGGGGGGGTATGGATTTGGGGGCGCACACCCTTGAGCAACTGCAATCCCCATGATGAGTTCAGATTGTTTATGACCCCCACCACCATGAAACTTGCCCATCTTTTCTGGCATGGCACTCTCACTCGACTCCTTCTCCCTGAACCCCTGTCCTCCCTTCTTCAGTCTTAAAAGACAGTCAAGAGCACGTGTGGAATACAGACTGAGGGTACTGCCTCACTCCACCTCACACGCTCCCAACCACATCAGCTGATTGGCAGATGCTCCTGACCAACCACGTGTGCAGGTATTTAGACTGTTTGCTGAGCACTTAACCGGGTAAGGCCCTCCACTAATGAGGAGAATCCTAAAACTGGTGTTTATGTTTAAATAGAGGTTCTTCTTGTAGTGCAGTAAAGACTCTGTTTTAGGTTTTTCAGTAACAAATGTATGTTTTGTAGAGGTCCAGATGTGTTGGAATCCATTTTGATTATATGAAACATTCTGAAAAATCTCCTAATATTTCCATGGCTGAACTTTTTAAATAAATGTTTCCAGGTGTAGATGAACTCCGTGTGGTTATGCTTGTAGCTCAATCAAGAATATCTGAAGCTCGTTAGTACAGGGTACCCTGTATTTGTTATCATCTGTTGTTAAATAAACAAATGAAATGTTATTATCAATGTAATTTAAATGCATTACTTTTATTTTCTGTATTATTTGTTGTTTAGATATATGACATTAGAAATGTGTCACTTCAATGCAATTTCATTTTCCAATCACTAAAGTCATATCAGGAAACACTAAAGTTAATTTACAGTAGAAGTGTTACAAATATATCACAAACCTATTAATATACGTGTCTTCTTTTCAAAAGTGAGAGATTTAACTGAAATTATTATTTTATTAGTCCCACAAAAACGAATGTATTTTTTATGAAATTCATAAAAATCCAACATTAATCATTGACAATTTACCTCCATTAATCCTTCTTAACTATTGGCTTTTCTGTGCTGCAGTTTTCCCACATTCTAATGTCTTTTGTCACAGCGTTTACAATATGTGACTTAGATATGCTTGTAAGCGCTTAAGAGGAAGAGGAGTCTGTAGTATTACTTTACACACACATTTGGATAACAATATACTATTAATGACGTTTAAATCATTTTGTCTGGTCTAAGCAGGTATTTTAGGAATGTAATGATTATTCCAGGGGTATGAACACTGATGTCTGGAACCATGTTGTGTAAATCTGGTGCTCCCAGATTTTGAATTTATTACAATCAGTTCATACGAAGAATACTTTTTGTTTAGTGTGTTTTAGTTTTTTGTTTTCACATTTTAGTAAAGAATGTAGCATCTTTTAAAAGAGTGAACAGCAATCTGACCCTTTTTACATGGTGAGACAAGAAAATTAATTATTGCAATAAAACTTTTGAATTTTCTTTCTTTTGGTATCTGAGTATCCTTGTGTATTTGCCTTAATTTTTTACATTTATTTTACTACAGCAAGTCCTATAATCAAGATGAATTTAGACACTATACACATGCAAATACACACACACATGCAAATACATACACATGCAAATACACACACATGCAAATACACACCTTTATTTGTGGAAGGCAGATATACATCAGATATAAACTCAACTGAATATTCCATTGGATTTCTCAGTTACAATGACCTTTCAAACCACAAGGTCATCTGAAGTTCCTGACGTCTCAATAGAACATACTCCTGTGCATTGTACATAATATTATTCTGCACTGTCCCACCCTGATCTGTTTCACCTGTCCTTGTGATTGTCTCCACCCCTCCAGGTGTCGCCCATCTTCCCCATTATCTCCTGTGTATGTCTACCTGTGTTTTCTGTCTGTCTGTGCCAGTTCGTCTTGTTTGTCAAGTCAACAGCGGTTTTGCTCAGCGACTGCTTTGCCCCAGTCTCTCTCTTTCTCGCCCTCCTGGTTTTGACCCTTGCCTGTCCTGACTCTGAGCCCACCTGCCTGACCACTCGCCTGCCGCTGACCCTGAGCCTGCCTGCCGTCCTGTACAGTTGCCCCACCTCTGGTTTACTGACCCCCTGCCTGCCCCTGACCCTGAGCCTGCCTGCCGTCCAGTACAGTTGCCCCACCTCTGGTTTACTGACCCCTGCCTGCCCTTTACCTGCCTATTGCCTGCCCGTTGGATTATGAAACTGTTGTTAATTCGACGTTGTCTGCATCTGGGTCTTACCTTCAAACCTGACAGGAAGAGCCCTGATAAGACAGTACATTGTAACTCCTGGAAGCACTTCTCTTCATACATCATAGGTTACCTCAAACATCTATACAGTATAATATTTAGCTACAGTAGTTATTTATATTCCTATCAAGACAGATATACAACCATGAATACAGCAACATGAACACTTACATTAAATAATCTATTTGTTTGAAAATAAATGTACAATAATATACAGTCAGGCAAACAAGTATTTAGTCAGCCACCAATGTGCAAGTTCTCCCACTTAAAAAGATGAGAGGCCTGTAATTTTCATCATAGGTACACTTCAACTATGACAGACAAAATGAGAAAAAAAATCCTGAAAATCACATTGTAGGATTTTTAATGAATTGATTTGCAAATTATGGTGGAAAATAAGTATTTGGTCAATAACAAAAGTTTACTCAATACTTTGTTATATACCCTTTGTTGGCAATGACAGAGGTCAAACGTTTTCTGTAAGTCTTCACAATAATAGTGAGTTCTACACACAGTATGTCACCAACAAATATTTAAAAACGTATAATAACCTCACCTGTGTAGCGCTGATCCAGGTGTGTCTTCTCTGCCGTGCTGTATGACCTGTGTAGTGCTGATCCAGGTGTGTCTTCTCTGCTGTGCTGTATGACCTGTGTAGCTGATCCAGTGTGTCTCTCTGCCGTGCTGTATGACCGTAGTGCTGATCAGTCTCTCGTGCGTATACCTGTGTATGCTGATCCAGTGTGTCTCTCTCCGTGCTGTAGACCTGTAGTGCTGATCCATGTGTCTTCTGCGTGCTGTATGACCTGTGTAGTGCTGATCCAGTGTGTCTTCTCGCTATGCTGTATGACCTGTGATACTCTCTGCTATGCTGTATGACCTGTGATACTCTCTGCTATGCTGTATGACCTCTGATACTCTCTGCTATCTGTATGACCTGTGATACTCTCTGCTATGCTGTATGACCTGTATACTCTCTGCTATGCTGTATGACTTCTGATACTCTCTGCTATGCTGTATGATCTGTATACTCTCTGCTATGCTGAGATACCTCTGATACTCTCTGCTATGCTGTATGACCTGTGATACTCTCTGCATGCTGTATGACCTCTTGATACTCTCTGCTATGCTGTAGACCTCTGATACTCTCTGCTATGCTGTATGACCTGTGTACTCTCTGCTATGCGTATGACCTGTGTACTCTCTGCTATGCTTATGACCTCTGATACTCTCTGCTATGCTGTATGACCTCTGATACTCTCTGCTATGCTGTATGACCTCTGATACTCTCTGCTATGCTGTATGACCTCTGATACTCTCTGCTATGCTGTATGACCTCTGATACTCTCTGCTATGCTGTATGACCTCTGATACTCTCTGCTGTGCTGTATGACCTCTGATTCTCTGCTATGCTGTATGACCTCTGATACTCCTGCTTGCTGTATGACCTCGATACTCTCTGCTATGCTGTATGACCTCTGATACTCTCTGCTGTGCTGTATGACCTCTGATACTCTCTGCTATGCTGTATGACCTCTGATACTCTCTGCTATTGCTGTATGACCTGTGATACTCTCTGCTATGCTGTATGACCTCTATACTCTCTGCTATGCTGTATGACCTGTGATACTCTCTGCTATGCTGTATGACCTGTGATACTCTCTGCTATGCTGTATGACCTCTGATACTCTCTGCTATGCTGTATGATCGTGATACTCTCTGCTATGCTGTATGACCTCTGATACTCTCTGCTATGCTGTATGACCTGTGATACTCTCTGCTATGCTGTATGACCTCTGATACTCTCTGTCTATGCTGTATGACCTCTGATACTCTCTGCTATGCTGTATGATCTGGAATACTCAGGTGAGTCTATGTAAATACATGTAAATAAGTGTGACTCACCACCTGGATTCGGGTCTTATGTAACAACATTTGAATTTCAGTTTTTTTACATTAAGAAAAGAGACTCAGAGGTACAAAATGGTATATCACACAGGTCATACAGCACAGCAGAGAAGACACACCTGGATCAGCACTACACAGGTCATACAGCACGGCAGAGAAGACACACCTGGATCAGCGCTACACAGGTGAGGTTATTATACGTTTTTAAATATTTGTTGGTGACATAACTGTGTGTAGAACTTCACTATTATTGTGAAGACTTACAGAAAACGTTTGACCTCTGTCATTGCCAACAAAGGGTATATAACAAAGTATTGAGATAAACTTTTGTTATTGACCAAATACTTATTTTCCACCATAATTTGCAAATCAATTCATTAAAAATCCTACAATGTGATTTTCAGGATTTTTTTTTCTCATTTTGTCTGTCATAGTTGAAGTGTACCTATGATGAAAATTACAGGCCTCTCTCATCTTTTTAAGTGGGAGAACTTGCACAATTGGTGGCTGACTAAATACTTGTTTGCCTGACTGTATATTATTGTACATTTATTTTCAAACAAATAGATTATTTARATGTAAGTGTTCATGTTGCTGTATTCATGGTTGTATATCTGTCTTGATAGGAATATAAATAACTACTGTAGCTAAATATTATACTGTATAGATGTTTGAGGTAACCTATGATGTATGAAGRAGAAGTGCTTCCAGGAGTRTACAATGTCACTGTCTTATCAGGGCTCTTCCTGTCAGGTTTGAAGGTAAGACCCAGATGCAGACAACGTCGAATTAACAACAGTTTCATAATCCAACGGGCAGGCAATAGGCAGGTAAAGGGCAGGCAGGGGTCAGTAAACCAGAGGTGGGGCAACTGTACTGGACGGCAGGCAGGCTCAGGGTCAGGGGCAGGCAGGGGTCAGTAAACCAGAGGTGGGGCAACTGTACAGACCGCAGGCAGGCTCAGGGTCAGCGGCAGGCAGAGTGGTCAGGCAGGTGGGCTCAGAGTCAGGACAGGCAAGGGTCAAAACCAGGAGGGCGAGAAAGAGAGAGACTGGGGCAAAGCAGTCGCTGAGACAAAACCGCTGRTTGACTTGACAAACAAGACGAACTGGCACAGACAGACAGAAAACACAGGTAGACATACACAGGAGATAATGGGGAAGATGGGCGACACCTGGAGGGGGGTGGAGACAAGCACAAGGACAGGTAAAACAGATCAGGTTGGGACAGTGCAGAATAATATTATGTACAATGCACAGGAGTATGTTCCTATTGAGACCTCAGGAACTTCAGATGACCTTGTGGTTTGAAAGGTCATTGTAACCTGAGAAAACCAATGGAATATTGAGTTGAGTTTATATCTGATGTATATCTGTCTTCCACAAATAAAGGTGTGTATTTGCATGTGTGTGTATTTGCATGTGTGTGTATTTGCATGTGTGTGTATTTGCATGTGTGTGTGTAGTTGCATTTGTATAGTGTCTAAATTCATCTTGATTATAGGACTTGCTGTAGTAAAACAAATGTAAAAAATTAAGGCAAATACACAAGGATAACTCAGATACCAAAAGAAAGAAAATTCTAAAGTTTTATTGCAATAATACATTTTCTTGTCTCACCATGTAAAAAGGGATCAGATTGCTGTTCACTCTTTTAAAAGATGCTACATTCTTTACTAAAATGTGAAAACAAAAAACTTAAACACACTAAACAAAAAGTATTCTTCGTATGAACTGATTGTAATAAATTCAAAATCTGGGAGCACCAGATTTACACAACATGGTTCCAGACATCAGTGTTCATACCCCTGGAATAATCATTACATTCCTAAATAACCTGCTTAGACCAGACAAAATGATTTAAACGTCATTAATAGTATATTGTTATCCAAATGTGTGTGTAAAGTAATACTACAGACTCCTCTTCCTCTTAAGCGCTTACAAGCATATCTAAGTCAACATATTGTAAACGCTGTGACAAAAGACATTAGAATGTGGGAAAAACTGCAGCACAGAAAAGCCAATAGTTAAGAAGGATTAATGGAGGTAAATTGTCAATGATTAATGTTGGATTTTTATGAATTTCATAAAAAATACATTCGTTTTTGTGGGACTAAATAAATAATAATTTCAGTTAAATCTCTCACTTTTGAAAAGAAGACACGTATATTAATTAGGTTTGTGATATATTTGTAACACTTCTACTGTAAATTAACTTTAGTGTTTCCTGATATGACTTTAGTGATTGGAAAATGAAATTGCATTGAAGTGACACATTTCTAAATGTCATATATCTAAACAACAAATAATACAGAAAATAAAAGTAATGCATTTAAATTACATTGATAATAACATTTCATTTGTTTATTTAACAACAGATGATAACAAATACAGGGTACCCTGTACTAACGAGCTTCAGATATTCTTGATTGAGCTACAAGCATAACCACACGGAGTTCATCTACACCTGGAAACATTTATTTAAAAAGTTCAGCCATGGAAATATTAGGAGATTTTTCAGAATGTTTCATATAATCAAAATGGATTCCAACACATCTGGACCTCTACAAAACATACATTTGTTACTGAAAAACCTAAAACAGAGTCTTTACTGCACTACAAGAAGAACCTCTATTTAAACATAAACACCAGTTTTAGGATTCTCCTCATTAGTGGAGGGCCTTACCCGGTTAAGTGCTCAGCAAACAGTCTAAATACCTGCACACGTGGTTGGTCAGGAGCATCTGCCAATCAGCTGATGTGGTTGGGAGCGTGTGAGGTGGAGTGAGGCAGTACCCTCAGTCTGTATTCCACACGTGCTCTTGACTGTCTTTTAAGACTGAAGAAGGGAGGACAGGGGTTCAGGGAGAAGGAGTCGAGTGAGAGTGCCCATGCCAGAAAAGATGGGCAAGTTTCATGGTGGTGGGGGTCATAAACAATCTGAACTCATCATGAGGGATTGCAGTTGCTCAAGGGTGTGCGCCCCCAAATCCATACCCCCCCACACCCCTTTTTAATATGATATCTGCTCGACCCCTGCTTACAGTGCTTAATGTATATTGGGGTAGATAAGGGGTTTCAAACCAGACATCAAGGGGTTTACATAAAGCAAACACAACGTGGCTTATACTGTAGATTCTTAACCAGYTTTCTGAATACGGTGACAAAATTCACTGTCATTGGCTTTCATAATTGGATGTTTTGTCATGAAAACAATAACAAAGCAAAATCATTCTAGACGATTTTAAGCTTCTAACTTTGTGGCAACAATTTGGGGAAGATCCTGGGTCAGCATAACAATGCCCCCGTGCACAAAGCAAGGTCCACACAGAAATGGTTTGTCGAGATCAGTGTGGAATAACTTGACTGGCCTGCAGAGAGCCCTAACCTCAACTCCAGCGAACACCTTTGGGATGAATTGGAACGCCGACTGCAAGCCAGTCCTAATCGCCCAACATCAGTGCGTGACCTCACTAATGCTCTTGTGGCTGAATGGAAGCAAGTCCCTGCAGAAATGTTCCAACATCTAGTTGAAAGTGTTTCCAGAACAGTGGAGGCTGTTATAGAAGCAAAGGGGGGACCAACTCCATATTAATGCCCATGATTTTGGAATGAGATGCTCGACGAGCAGGTGTCCAAATACTTTTGTATACTTCCATTCATTTTTTCAACTGGTACCGGGGGACCTTTAGACAAGTCTTGTGAGGCCTGTACATGTACATGTTTGAGAGTCTAACCTTTGCACAGAGAGGTTATATTAGTGTGTAGCCCAAACAGTTGGGACGCTACAGCAGAAGTTGGCCGATCCGCTGTACCAACATCAGAATAGTCTCCTGAACTCGTGGTCATAGAGAAAAAGGAGAACATCATCGTTTGTGAGAGTCTCATCTTGCCAAACCATTCGGACGCCACAGACAATTTTGTGAGAAGACCGATTTTCGGGACGTCTCATGGTCTGACAAACACTACTCTAACTCTGTCACCTTTCACCACAGATGCGGAAGTGTGACATCGGCAAATGCGGTGGATTGAGATGCATCCAATACAAAAAACTGATTTCTCCAGCTTAAACTGACGGATTTTGATGGGGATTTTATTCTTCTTCTCTTTTTATTCTTCTAATTAGATTTCCGCGGGCCTGCTGAAATAGACTCTAGTTAGTCCTAAACTGGCACACGTGATTCATCTAGTTAAAGGCTTGATGATTAGTTCACTAATTGAATCAGGTGTCCCAGTTTCGGTTTAAAACAAAAATTTGAAATGTCTGTGTGGGCCCCAAGGAGAGAGTTGTGAAACATTGCTCTAACTTATGTATCAACATATGAATGTGGCCCTGTCTCAGTTTGGCAACACCTTAAGCCCAATGATGCGTTTTTCCAACACTTACAAAACTACCTCTAGCTCTAGCCTGGAATGTTTGTTTCTCAACTTGTTTTTTTCTACATAATTACTACATCTTGAGAAGACAGGAAAACATATTTTAAGTCATGCAATTGCATATGCTTGTGTAGGGGACCAGTGAGGTGTCAGATGGGAGGACAATTTCTCATGTTTCAGAGGCTACTGATGTCACAATAATCATAGTGGCACAACAAATACTACTAAGAGATACATCTGGGTCTAAGGAGATGCATTAGGTAGTGTTTGACATAATCCTTTAGTTTAGGACTGGTACAGGATGCAATTTAGGAAACTTTGTATTTTTGCAACATTGGGTCTCACAGGGTTAACAGTTAACATGATGATGCAGAGGTGGGTGTGGATGTTTATGTGGCTTCACGCAACCTTGGATACTCACCTGAGTATCACTGGTCAGACTGCACCACAGGGATGACACACCAACATTTCCACTGTAATATGTAAAGGGAATAACAAACATACATGTAACACTTGAGACACAATAATAATAATAATAGTGAAGTTATAGAAATGACCTCAAGTTCAATGAATCATAATGAAGACCATAACCCAGTTATCTAGTACATCCTGCTCTACCATCACTAAACATGTAGGAAAATAATACCATTTGTCTCTGAGTGTTCACACATAATTCTCAGAAGACATTCCTTAACTCTGAAAGCAAGAGAAGAGAAAACTCCACACTCCCCCACCCCCTCAAAGCAATGCTTTTAACAGTTATACATTACACCTTACACAGTGGAAGGTCAAATAGAGAGAACAATTGCTTTACTTCTAAAGGTTTAAGAGACATACAGTTGAAGTCGGAAGTTTACATACACCGTAGACAAATACATTTAAACTCAGTTTTTCACAATTCCTGACATTTAATCCCAGTAAAAATTCCCTGTCTTAGGTCAGCTAGGATCACCACTTTATTTTAAGAATGTGAAATAATAGTAGAGTGATTTATTTCACCTTTTACTTCTTTCATCACATTCTCAGTGGGTCAGAAGTTTACATACACTCAATTAGTATTTGGTAGCATTGCCTTTAAAGCTTCTCACAATAATTTGGGTGAATTTTGGCCCATTCCTCCTGACAGAGCTGGTGTAACTGAGTCAGGTTTGTAGGCCTCCTTGCTCGCACACGCTTTTTCTGTTCTGCCCACAAATTTTCTATAGGATGAGGTCAGGGCTTTGTGATGGCCACTCATACCTTGACTTTGCTGTCCTTAAGCCATTTTCCACAACTTTGGAAGTATGCTTGGGGTTATTATCCATTTGGAAGACCCATTTGTGACCAAGCTTTAACTTCCTGACTGATGTCTTGAGATGTTGCTTCAATATATCCACATAATTTCCTGCCTCATGATGTCATCTGTTTTGTGAAGTGCACCAGTCCCTCCTAGAGCAAAGCACCCCCACACCATGATGCTGCCACTCCCGTGCTTCACGGTTGGGATGGTGTTCTTCGGCTTGCAAGCCTCCCCTTTTCCTCCAAACATAACGATGGTCATTATGGCCAAACAGTTCTATTTTTGTTTCATCAGACCAGAGGACATTTCTCCAAAAAGTACGACTTTGCCCCCTGTGCAGTTGCAAACCGTAGTCTGTCTTTTTTATGGCGGTTTGGAGCAGTGGCTTCTTCCTTGCTGAGCGGCCTTTCAGGTTATGTCGATATAGGACTTGTTTTACTGTGGATATAGATACTTTTGACCTGTTTCCTCCAGCATCTTCACAAGGTCCTTTGCTGTTGTTCTGTAATTGATTTGCACTTTTCGCACCAAAGTTCGTTCATCTCTAGGAGACAGAACGCTCCTTCCTGAGCGGTATGACGGCTGCGTGGTCCCATGGTGTTTAACTTGCGTACTATTGTTTGTACAGATGAACGTGGTACCTTTAGGCGTTTAGAAATTGCTCCCAAGGATGAACCAACTTGTGGAGGTCTAAGAAAGAAATTCTGAGGTCTTGGCTGATTTCTTTGATTTTCCCATAATGTCAAGCAAAGAGGCACTGACTTTGAAGGTAGGCCTTGAAATCATCCACAGGTACACCTCCAATTGACTCAAATTATGTTAATTACCCTATCAGAAGCTTCTAAAGCCACAACATCATTTTCTGGAATTTTCCAAGCTGTTTTAAAGCACAGTCAACTTAGTGTATGAAACTTCTGACCCACGGAATTGTGATACAGTGAATTATAGTGAAATAATCTGTCTGTAAAATTGTTGTAAAAATACTTGTGTCATGCACAAAGTCGATATCCTAACCGACTTGCCAAAACTATAGTTTGTTAACAAAGAAATTTGTGAGATGTTGAAACGAGTTTTAATGACTCCAACCTAAGTGTATGTAATCTTCTGACTTCAACTGTACAGATGTTCTATAAATCACATGGAACTTTATTAACAATTGTTTGATGATATTGGCAGTAATTCCTACTTCAACAATAACATATAATTTGCATGACCAAAACTAAATAGGTAGTGATTTAAAACCTCGATTAAAAATAGAAACTCATATGTAACTGTTTTATGGTTGGGGGGAATTCCATAATACTAATCTTCAGTATGGTATGACACAGAGGTGGGTGTGGATGTTTGTTAAAACCTCTTAAGGATCGGACTCTTTTTTTCAATTTCCTCCTAAAATGACATACCCAAATCTAACTGCCTGTAGCTCAGGACCTGAAGCAAGGATATGCATTTTCTTGATACCATTTCAAAGGGAATACTTTGAAGTTTGTGGAAATGTGAAATTAATGTAGGAGAATATAACTATATATAACTATCCTACACCGTACAATGGAAAGTCACAAAGAGACAAATGTAACCCTCCARATTGCCTTTCTTCTGAAGGTTTAAGAAACATACACGTGAGAYGTTCTATAAAATACAAGAATGGGACTTTAATTAATATTAATTGTTTGATGACATTGGCAGTAATTCCTACATCATCAACAAAATATAATTAGCTTTTCTTCTTTTTTTATTTACTGTACATTTTTTACTTCAGTTTATTTAGCAAATACTTTCTTAACATGTGTTTTTTGTAAAACTGCATTGTTGGTTAAGGGCTTGTAAGTAAGCATTTCATTGTAAGGTCTACACCTGTTGTATTCGGCGCATGTGAAAATAACATTTGATTTTGATTTGATATAATATGATATCACTTGCTAAAGGTAGTGATTCAAAACCTGAATTGGAAATGGAAACTCAAATGAACTTTGTAGCTCTGTTTTACGGGTGGCATCCAATGATGGGTGCTGATGACGCATAGCTGGATGTGGATATTTGTATGACTGCACAAATGCTTTACATAACTATTTACATAGACTCACCTGAGTATTAGAGGTCATACAGCACAGCAGAGAATAAACACCTCCACCACCCATGCTCTACCAAGGTTTTCAGATTCCACCCATGCTCTACCAAGGTTTTCAGATTCCACCCATGCTCTACCAAGGTTTTCAGATTCCACCCATGCTCTACCAAGGTTTTCCAGCACACAGCTCTGACCTACCACAGTAGCTATATTGCTATTGTAATTCAAACTATGTGTAGACAGGTTGGTTAGGTTTCAGATCTACTAAAAACAACCAATATAGCTACTGTAGTAATCGAGAAGGCTGGTGCTGGAAAGACCGTTTGGTAGAGCATGGGTGGGAGTCGTAAAACTTGGTAGAGCATGGGCTGGAATCTGAAATATCTGTAGCTGTGGATATGACAACTGGTGAGCGTGGGGGAATCTGAAAACCTGTGGTAATGACATGGTAGATCTTGAAAACACTTAGGGTACGAGCGATGGGTGGAATCTGAAAACGTGGTAGAGATGGGTGGATCTGAGAAACGTTGAGTAGGATGGAGTGAATCTGAAAACCTTGGTAGAGCATAGGGGGAATCTGAAAACCTTGTAGACATGGGTGGAATCTGAAAACCTTCGTGTAGAGCACTGTTGGAATCTGAAACACTTGGTAGAGGCATGGTTGAATCTGAAAACCTTGGTAGAGCATGTGGTAATCTGAAAAACCCTTGCTAGAGCATGGGTGAATTGAAAACTTTGCAGATGCATGGGTGGAATGAAACCTTGTAGAGCATGGGTGAATCGAACCTTGGTAGGCATGGTGGATCTGAAAACCTGTAGAGCATGGGTGGAATCTGAAAACTTGTAGAGCCATGGGTGAATCTGAAAACCTGTAGAGCATGGTGGGAATCTGAAAACTTGTAGGCATGTGGAATCTGAAAACTTTGGTAGAGCATGTGGGGAATCTGAAAAAACTTGGTAGAGCATGTGTGGAATCTGAAAACCTTGGTAGACATGGTGGAATGGAAACCTGGTAGAGCATGGGTGAATCTGAATAACCTTGGTAGAGCATGGGGAATCTGAAAACTTGGTAGAGCATGGTGGAATCTGAAAACCTTGTAGAGCATGGGTGACATCTGAAAACTTGGTTAGAGCATGGGTGGAATCTGAAAACCTTGGTAGAGCATGGTGGAATCTGAAAACTTGGAGAGCATGGTGGAATCTGTAAAACCTTGCGTAGAGCATGGTGAATCTGAAAACCTTGGTAAGTGCATTGGGTGGAATCTGAAAACCCTTGTAGAGCATGTGGTGAATCTGAAAACCTTGGTAGAGCATGGTGGAATCTGAAAACCCTTGGTAAGCATGGTGGAATCTGAAAACCTTGTAGAGCAGATCATGAGGATCTTGAAAAACTTGTAAGAGCAATGGTGGAAGCTGTAATAAGACCTTGGTAGAGCATGGTGGAATCTGAAAAACTGTAGACATGGTGGAATGAAAACCTGTGTAGAGCAGGTGGAATCCTGAAACCTTGGTAGAGCATGGTGGAATCTGAAAACCTTGAGAGCAGGGTGAATCTGAAAACCTTGGTAGAGCATGGTGGAACTTGAAAACCTTGGTAGAAGCATGGGTGAATCTGAAACCTTGGTAGAGCATGGTGGAATCTGAAAACCTTTGAGAGATGCGTGGGACTGAAACCGTTGGAAATGGTGATCTGAAAACTTGTAACATGGGTGATCTGAACCTTGTAGACATGGTGGGAATCTGAAAACCTGTAGAGCGATGGTGGTGGTGTTGGTGCTCATGAATTTCTCTTTTCTTGTTTTCTTCAGACGGGTGCCTACTCTCATTTAAACATAGTTTTTTGTTTTTAATACACAGGTTCAGACATCCATGTTCCACTTGGAAATGGATCCTATCACTTGTCAGTATGTGAAAGGATTGGATTGGTGTTAGGAATACAGTAAAACAACAGCAAAAGCAAGACTAGGTGGATCTGCAGGTTGGGGTCATTTGAATTGAAGGCAGTCAATTCAAGAGTGAAACAATCCCATTCAATAATTTAACTGAATGTAGAAGTATTTATTAAACATTGAACCATAAAAAAAAAATGACCAAAACCATGATAGCTTTGTGAAGTTATATTAAATGACTCAAGAATGTAATTGAATCATAATGAAGACCATAACCCAGTTATCGATACATCTCTGCTCTACGTGTCACTGGAACTTGTAGAAAAATAATGCATTTTCCTTAAGTTTCACACTGAAAGTTAATATTCATAATCAACATGAACTCAGTAATACTCTTGTATGCTTCTGAACAGTATGACAACTTACACCATGCTCACACTGAATTGATGACAAAATATCCTAACTTTGTGTTCAAAGAATGTCTTGCCATTTTCTCGAACAAAACTAATACTAAAGTCATCACAACACATCTGTGCATTAATTAAGCATGTAAGATGAAAACAAAGACATACAAATTACTATAATGTAGCATTAACAGTAACAATACAAAGTATGTGATGACACAGAAGTGGTGTGGATTTAATATGGTCAGGCAACCTTCAATATTTAAGAGACTCACCTGAGCTGAGTGTACTGAGCAGACAGCAGCGGAAGACACCTGGATCAACAACTCAGGTGCATCCTACACTGGGTTAGAGAATAGGTTATTTAGGTGTAGGCGTACACATACTTTAATCATATTGATACGTATTATAGATTTGACAAAGAGTTAGGCTGGTTTAAAAATTAAGATTGTTCTATCATTGGAGATTAAGCAAATCACAAGTGCTATTTTGTTACTATTCTGTAGAAATAAAGAAAAAGGTTCATCAAAACTGATGTGAAAGAGCAGTATGGTCATTAGTGAGAGAGAGAGAGAAGATGGGAGAGAGAGAGAGAGAGGGAGAAGAGAGAAGAGAGAGAGAGAGAGAGAGAAGAGAGAGAGAGAGAGAGAGAGAGAGAGAGAGAGAGAGAGAAGAGAGAGAAGAGAGAGAGAGAGAGAGAGCAGAGAGAAGAGAGAGAGAGAGAGAGAGAGAGAGAGAGAGAGAGAGAGATTTGTTATTTGTGGATGTCATTTAACATGTTTCCGTGAATATATAGATATACAAATATTTACTTAAATGTTGATTTTAGCCATTCGATTATTTTCAACATTTAATAAAAAAATACTGGCATCTGTCCAGAGAAGGCTAACTTACTGTACATTTGTATACTGTATTTAATGGTCATTTGAATTATACATTCTGATTTAGCTGCTGAGTGTCAATTAACTGTGTTGCTCTGTCTTTATCTACTCTATTTGTTTGTTTAAAACAGAGCGTTGGAGGAAGGTTTTCATACAATCTACTGGATAAATATACAGCTCCATCTACCCAACAGCATGTCAACATTACATCACCACATTCTCCTCCCCATGATTTCGTCCTTCAACGTTTTCCTTTCGTCATGTTGTCCAGAGGGTGTTGAACAACCTACGTCAGTGATCTGACAAAGAGCAAGTCCAACCTCAACCATCACTCATAAAACACTCAATAATTTAAATGAATTCATTGGAATCATCAGCAGAGACAGAGGACGATCTGGTTCTACCCTTACCAGGATCTCCTGTTCTTCACTTTGTCACCTGGAACACCTGTGGTATCAAACCCCGCAGACAAGCCTCAGATAATGACCCTAAACTGAATGCTGTACTGGACCAGCTGGAGAAAATAAACTCTTCTGTAGCGTTTCTACAGGAGACACACATTGGACCTGAGGATGTGAAACTCTTAAAAGAAGTGGTTGGTTGGAAATCATACTTCACTGTATTTGATTCAAAAAGCAGAGGAGTGGCCATACTGATTAAAGATAGCATAACAGACTTTGAGTATATCTGCATTGATGAAGATTACACTGGTGGCTACATTGTACTGTTCTGTCGACTGTATGGTCAACTCTTCACACTTGTGAATGTCTATAATCACAAAGATGACCACACAATCCTGGAGAGACTGGGTCATTATCTTAAAAACACTGCTACCGGAACCTTGGTGGTGGGAGGGGATTTCAACACAGTGCTAGACCCTAAAAGTGACAGGAGCTCCACGTCAGATAATCATCAGCACAAAGCATTTAGAGGTTATCTTCAAGAATTCACCTCCTCTCTGAAGCTAGTGGACATATGGAGAATACAAAACCCTAATTCAAAAGACTTCACTTACTCTAAAAAGACTAAGATCTCAGAGTCTGGAGAACCTCTGCACACTGGATCTAGGTTAGACATGTTCTTTGTGCCAGAATTCGAACGGACACATAATATTACTCACAGCTGTAGAATCCATGATATCTGTAAGGTGGAAGGAAAAAAACTTGTTTCTGATCACAAACCAGTTATTCTGGGGTTCAACCTTCCTGCCAAAGCAGACAGTTCCACTCCCTCCACACCAGAATGTAGAAATACAGAGGTTCGGACAATGTTAAAGAAGTATCAATACAATGACAGAACAGGAAAAATATGTGGGTCTGAGATAGTAATGGCAATAGAATCTCTGACTGGCTCTGGACAACCAACACTTGGTACAATACCTGACCTGAAAACAACCGAACGCTTAAAGCAGACATATAAAAAACAGACAGCTTCAGAAATGACACCCAGTGAAGGGACGATATTTGCTAAAATACTAGAAAGTCGTCTACAAATGTACCTTCAGTTCTCAATCAACGAAAATAACCGAGGTGAACCGTCACAGAGTTTGCCTTCACTTATTACATTGGACATCCCAACAAAGATTAAGATAAACTTCTTGGAAGAAGCCCTTTTGTCCATAAAGTGTTCTAAACCATCTCCTAAATCACCTGACCCTATTGGATTCACATTTTTAAGGGAAGTGCTTTCTCGTGACTTTACCAACTGGTCAAAGTTGCTTCCAATTGACGATCATACTTTAGGTCCCACAAGTCTTCGATGTGTCAAGAGATGGTTAAATCATGACTGTCCCCTCACCCAAACTCTACTAGCCTTATGCCTGAAGAATTTGCAATACAAGATTCATGATAAAACTAAGATAACCAGTGTGTGGTACTTCAGACGGTGTTGTCTTATACACTTGGAAGAAAAGGAATTGCCAACTGTGGCAGCTGTACTCTTTAAATTCAGAGAAGACTCTGGGCTTAGTATTACCACAGATAAAACGATCCCTTTGCCACCAGGCCACAAAACCAGAACAGTGAATTAAGGTCAAACCCAGAACCAGTCCTAAAGATCATTTATTATGGTCAAACCCAGAACCAGTCCTAAAGATCATGTATTATGGTCAAACCCAGAACCAGACCTAAAGATCATGTATTATAGCCAAACCCAGAACCAGTCCTAAAGATCATGTATTATCTGTGAGACACATTTCATCAGGTGAGATCATAAATCATGAAATAAGAGGCATTACACTTCATATCCAGGGATATTGGATATCTGGGTTCAGAACAGCCTATATACAACCTATATACATGGGCATATGTTTTCAAACATATAGGTTATTTAGATGTGTGTCTTCAAAAACTGCTGATATTACTGTATTCATTGCTGCATATCTGTCTTGATAGGAATATAAATAACTACTGTACATATTATAATGTATAGATGTATGAGCTATGATGTATGAAGAAGAAATGTTCGCAAGAGTATGCAATGTCTTATCAGGTTTCTGCCGACCTTAGATAAAATATAACATCAACTCAATATTCCATTGGGTTCCTCAGGTTACAATGGCCTTTGAAACAACAAGGTAATTGGAAGACCCTGAGGTCTCATTATGAACATACTCCTGTGCATTGACTGTACATAATATTTTGATCTTCCACAAATAAAGGTGTGTATTTGTATGTGTGTGTGTGTATTTGCATGTGTGTGTATACTGCCTAAATTTGTCTTGATTATAAGACTTGCTGTAGTAAAACAAAGAAACAAGAATGAAGACAAATAAACCAGGAAAAAACKGTCTTATTGCAATCATCTTTATTTTGTCGTCACCTTGTATAAAAGGGCTCAGATTGCAGTTCGCTCTTCATAGAAGATGCTACATACAGTTGAAGTCAGAAGTTTATATACACCGTAGCCAAATACATTTAAACTCAGTTTTTCACAATTCCTGACATTTAATCCTAGTAAAAATTCCCTGTCTTAGGTCAGTTAGGATCACCACTTTATTTTAAGAATGTGAAATCATAGTAGAGTGATTTATTCCCGCTTTTATTTCTTTCATCACATTCCCAGTGGGTCAGAAGTTTACATACACTCAATTAGTATTTGGTAGCATTGCCTTTAAATTGTTTAACTTGGGTCAAACGTTTCGGGTAGCCTTCCACAAGCTTCTCACAATATTTTGGGTGAATATTGGCCCATTCCTCCTGACAGAGCTGGTGTAACTGAGTCAGGTTTGTAGGCCTCCTTGCTCGCACACGCTTTTTTTGTTCTGCCCCCCCAAATTTTCTATAGGATGAGATCAGTGCTTTGTGATGGCCACTCCAATACCTTGACTTTGTTGTCCTTAAGCCATTTTCCACGACTTTGGAGGTATGCTTGGGGTCATTGTCCATTTGGAAGACCCATTTGTGACCAAGCTTTAACTTCCTGACTGATGTCTTGAGATGTTGCTTCAATACATCCACATAATTTTCCTGCCTCTTGATGTCATCTATTTTGTGAAGTGCACCAGACTCCTGCAACAAAGCACTCCCACAACATGATGCTGCCACCCCCGTGCTTCACGGTTGGGATGGCGTTCTTTGGCTTGCAAGCCTCCCCCTTTTCCTCCAAACATAACAATGGTCATTATGGCCAAACAGTTCTATTATTCTTTCATCAGACCAGAGGACATTTCTCCAAAAAGTACGATCTTTGTCCCCATGTGCAGTTGCAAACCGTAGTCTGGATTTTTTTATGGTGGTTTTGGAGCAGTGGCTTCTTCCTTGCTGAGTGGCCTTTCAGGTTATGTCGATATAGGACTTGTTTTACTGTGGATATAGATACTTTTGTACCTGTTTCCTCCAGCATCTTCACAAGGTCCTTTGCTGTTGTTCTGGGATTGATTTGCACTTTTTGCACCAAAGTACGTTATTCTCTAGGAGACAGAACGCATCTCCTTCCTGAGCGGTATGATGGCTGCGTGGTCCCATGGTGTTTATACTTGCGTACTATTGTTTGTACAGATGAACGTGGTACCTTCAGGCATTTGGAAATTGCTCCCAAGGATGAACCAGACTTGTGGAGGTCTACAATTTTTTTCTGAGGTCTTGGATGATTTATTTTGGTTTTCCCATGATGTCAAGCAAAGGGGCACTGAGTTTGAAGGTAGGCCTTGAAATACATCCACAGGTACACCTCCATTTGACTCAAATGATGTCAATAAGCCTATCAAAAGCTTCTAAAGCCATGACATCATATTCTGTAATTTTCCAAGCTGTAAAGGCACAGTCAACTTAGTGTATGTAAACTTCTGAACCACTGGAGTTGTGATACATTGAATTATAAGTGAAATAATCTGTCTGTAAACAATTATTGGAAAAATTACTGGTGTCATGCACAAAGTAGATGTCCAAACCGACTTGCCAAAACTATAGTTTGTTAACAAGACATTTGTGGAGTGGTTGAAAAACGAGTTTTAACGACTCCAACCTAAGTGTATATTAACTTCCGACTTCAACTGTATGTGTTTTTCATGGCAGAGGACACAATATGGCATGCTCAGCACTGTAAGATTCACAATGGAGAAAGACAATCAGGCCACATGCCTGTGCATCTGGAGCTCTGCCTTCCTGAGACAGACAGACAGACAGGCAGTGTGTGCCTGAACAAGGCTGTAGGAGATTAACACTTGGGGCGTAGTGAACCACCTGACATGAGAACAGGAAAGATCAGCGGGGCAGAAGTTTTAATGGCCATGAAATCTTTGATTGACTCAGGTCAATGAACACCTGATGGATCACATGTGATTGATGTAAAAAGAAATGCCCCAAAATGACAGAAACATTTAAACTTTCCTGTAACAAAATGCTCAGAACAAAAATTACACCAAAATAATTCAGTCACTCAACACCAAGCATGGCCACAATTTCAGTGTCAAGTACATAATATTTGCCACAGTGTTTGCCAGACGATTAAGGATGTTCTTAGCTCCATCGTTCAAAAATAGTGAGAAAAAATTCAAACCTAACTTCTCAGTGTGATCTTCCCGAGAGGTGACAACAGAAATACGTTGGCTCTTCTTGAAAGATGCACTGTCGTCCATGAAGGCTATTCGGCCTCCAACCCCCCGGGATTTCAGCGTCTTGAAGGAACTGCTTCAAAATGTTTTGGAATCGACAGGTTCTAAAAAGCAGCTACTGCAAGGCTATCCCCTCACCCCAACCATCATCACACTCTCTCTGACACAACTGGCTAGCATAGTCCGCCAACATCTACCAGATACCACAGTGGAGGTTTTCAGGCACAGACAGTGTCTATATGTGAACATGCCAGCTGACAGATACTCTGTTCTAAGAAAACTGCTCTCAAAATTCATCAGAAGATCTGGGCTCAACCTAGTAGGTAGTGTGGGCAGACCTTAGGAGGACTTGATTGGCATTCCATTGATCAGAATCTGATCAATCAGAAAAATGTTATGAAAAAATATTATCCAACTCTGAACATTATCTGAATCTGTTTTATTGAAATCATATTTATTTTGTCTCTCCTTGTAAAAAAGGGATCAGATTGCAGTTTTCTCTTAATAGAAGATACTAGATACTTCACTAAAACGTGGAAAACAAAAAACATACACAACATTTTGAGATCTTTTTTCCTATGAACTGATTGTAATAAACTCTAATTGTGGGAGAACCAGATTTACAGTATACAAGGTTCCAGACATCAGTGTTTACACAGCTGTAATAATAATAGCATTCATGAAGAACCTGCTCAGACCAGAGACTTTGATTTTACACTAATTTAAGGCATATTGATATCCAAATGTGTGTGTAAAGTAATACCAAAGACTCCTCTTCCTGACTAAGTACTTACAGGCATAACTAATAGTCAACATACGTATTCTGAAAGAAAACATTGTTTTCTAAATGCCTTGACCAAAGACAGCATTAGAATGTGTGAACGACTGCAACCCAGAAAATCATATATTTAAGAACGATTCATGGGGGGAAATCTTTAAACAAACAATGTTGGATTAAGTTAAGCAAAGAATAAGAATAAATATGCACTCGTTTGGGCGGGATTAAATTAAGAACAATAATTTAAGTTAAATCTCTCACTTTTAAAAACAAAACATGAATAATTGTTAGGTGTGTGATATATCTGTTACACACACACTTAAACACAGCAACTGAACTTTAGTGTTCCCTGATATTACTTTTGTGAATGTAAAACAATGAAATTGCATTGAAGTAAAACATTCATAAATGTCATAGCTCTAACCAACAGATACTACACAAATCAAATACAATTGTAATTAGTTTAAATTATTTTGATAATAACATTGAATTGTCTAATGTTCAGCCATGTTAAAATGAACAGATGTTTTTCTAAATGGATGTCTGGACCTCTACAAAACCTCGATATTTACCTGAAAAACCTAAAGCAGAGTCTACTGCGCTAAAACAAGAACCTGAATTCAAACATAAACACTAGCTCATTGGTGAAGGGCCACACCTGGTTAAGTGCTCAGCAGTCTAAATACTTGCACACCTGGTTGGTCAGGAGCATCTGCCAATCAGCTGATGTGGTTTGGAGCATGTTCACTGGAGCGAGGTGAGGTGGTACCTTCAGTATGTGTCCCACAATTCCTTTTGATTGCCTTTTAAGACTGAAGAAGGGGGGACAGGGGTACAGGAGGAAGGAGTGGGGTGAGAGAGTCCCCATTCCAAAACATGAAGTGTGTGTGGGGGGGGCAGAAACCTCCCTCACCCCCTCCAAATTCAATCCCAACCTGAGAGGTAAACCACCAGATCCAGATAATCCCAGATATGGTCAGATGAAGACCACAGAAAAAAAGATCCCAGAGTGTCAGGTGTTACAGCCCAGTTGGACCAGTCTAACCAGTATGATCCCAGTAGAGGGCATAGCAGACGTGTCACAATATTTCAGTGCATCACTCCTAGGGTTTCAAGGCACTGGTTAACTTTTTCAATAAAGTTTGGTCAACTTTCAGTGTTCCTGTGTTTTTTAAAGATTTGCCTGACTTTGGTCTGTCTGTCAGTGTCTGTGTGTGTGCGTTTTGAGCAGGTGTCTTGTTTGTTCAGTAACCAGGGTCAGATTGTTTACCTGAAGCAGTCTCAGCTCTACTATTAACTACCAAGGCGCCCAAACTTCCTCATATCTACCCCATACTGCCCTCTCTATCCTCCACCGCATTCCATCATTGTCTTTTCTCCTTCAATATCATCCTCTGTCCTCTCTCTTCCACTTCCTCTGGCCGTTATTCCATATACTCTTTCATGTGCGTATCCAGATTCATACATTTTGCCATGGGATGGAGAGACATTTTTGCTGTTTTTAATATGATATCTGAGTGAGACTAATGAAATCAATGGGGGCCCCCTGGCCAGTAAGTTGACCATGACTACTAAGTTCAGATAGCTGACCACTAGATTAACCTACCAATCTAAAAAATGTTTGCTGACATAGGGTTAATTGAGTGACTATCAGTGACTGACAAAACAAGAAAAAAACAGCTGATGATACAGCATTTCAATTCCCCATCCTGGGAGGGATGCTGAACACACAGGATGAATGGATTCTCAGTGGTTTGAAATCACCTGGAGAGGAGCGAGAGAAAGGGAGAAAAAGAAAGAGAGGAGCGAGACCTTTGGGTCTATGCAAATCACATACTGATCTGCATGTAAAGAGAGGGAGGAGCACCTCCATGGAAATCCCATCAGGCAAATCAGCAGCAGGCTGGAGTTGACAAGCTGCTATTTACCTTTCAAATAGCGTTGGGCCAGTAACCCAAAGGTTGCTGGTTAGAATCCCTGAGCTGACTAGGTGAAAAATCTGTTGATGTGCTCTTGAGCAAGGCACTTAACCCTAATTGCTCCTATAAATTGCTATGGATATGAAAGTCTGCTAAATGATTAAAATGTCAAGGAGGATCTATTCAAATAAACCAGACAGGCTGTATCCCAAATGGCGCCCTATTTCCTACATTTAGACAGGCAGCCCTCAACATAAAGGCATTCTCATAATCTCAGGCTTGCCACAGTTCTGACTTAAGTTATTCAAACCTCATCCCCTGCTTGTATTGGGGTACATGATGGAGTTTCTGAAAAGCCTTTCAAACTAGAAATCACAGGGTTCACTTAAAAATTACATCATTGCTCTTTTTGAAGGTTAATTTATGAATCAAATGATCAGTTATCCAGTAATATCTGTAGAGGTTTGCAACATGTTAGAAACTTTATCCAGATCTATACAATTCATTTCCTTCAAATGTCACTGAACGATGGATTGCCATTTTCTCTGGAAACAAAAATGACGACCCACCTGTCTTCCCATTAAGTATGTAAGATGAATAGCATACGGTATGTTTGCTTTAAACAAAGGTAAGGTATTCAAAAACCTACTGGAAAGAGAAAATTAATTAAATTCTCGTAATTGCATTTCTTCTATAGGAAACATAAACATATAAATTAATATAATGTGGCTTTAACAGTTCACAATAAAAATGATCTGATGACACAGAGGTGGGTCTGGATGTTTGTATGGAGGCACACAACCTTTAATATTTAAAGAGACTCATCTGAGTATCACCAGTCATACAGCACGACAGGGAAGACACCTCAGCTGAGTCCATCGCTGGGTTACAGAAAGGTTATCATGGACCTAAATGCCCCACAACATGTTAAAAACAATATGGTATTGATGTGTGTGTGAGTGAGTGAGATTTCTTTACACGAGCTCTGGAAGAAAGTTTTCATACAATCTACTAAATAATTATACGGCTCCATCGACCCAACATCATGTCAACATTACATCACCTCATTCTCCTCCCCAACGTTTTCCTTTCGTCATGTTGTCCAGAGGGTGTTAAACAAACAAGTCACAAGTATCAACAATCGCTCATAAAACACTCATCAATTCAAATGAACACATCGGAATCATCATCAGAGACAGAGAACGATCAGAGTTTCCCTTTACCATGGTCTACTCTTCTTCACTTATCACCTCGAACATCTACGGTACACTCTTAGAAAAAAAGGTTCCAAAAGGGTTCTTTGTCTGTCCCCATAGGAGAATCATTATTTTTGGTACCTGAAACCAAAAAGGGTTCTTCAAAGGTTTCTCCTGTGGGGACAGCCCGAATAACAGAGTAACAGAGCTGGGGAACTGATAAATATAAGGGAGGTAATAAACAGGTGATTGAGTGAGTCCAGGTGAGTCCAATATTGCTGAAGTGCATGACGAGGGAAGGCAGGTGTGCATAAATGATGGTGGCAGGAGTGCGTAATGCAGGGCAGACTGGCGCCCTCGAGCGCCAGGGGGGGAAGAGCGGGAACAGGCGTGACAGTACCCCCCTCTAGGGGCGCCACCCGGCGTCCCACCTGGGCGAGCTGGCCGAGACATGGGCGCTGGGCAAGCCGGCTGGGGGTAAACTCCCCACGAACCGGCAGGGCCGTGGGAGCCTGGCGAGCCGGCTGAGGCATGAACGCCTGTCGATCCCGCTGCGGCGTGGAAGCCCAATGATCTGGCGGAGCATGACGTTGGATGGGAAACGGCCGAGCCAAACGACGCAAGGAAACCTCTCGATCCAGCTAGGACGTGGAAGCCCGACGAATTGGCGCCCCCAGTTCCATCGGCGGCGGAATCCAAGCCTGACGTCACCAACAAAACAAGAAAACTCATGGGCAGGCTGGGCGAACAAGACCTGACGATCTGGCTGAGGCCCGGCGTGGGATGGGCGCCTTCCGAACCAACCGGCGAGTGCGGGGAGAAGGAACAGTGAGTACAGGACTCTGGAGACGCACAGGAGGCTTGATACGTGGTGCCGGAACTGGAGGTACTGGGCTGGAGACACGCACCACAGGGAGAGTGCGTGGAGGAGGAACAGGCCTCTTGAGACACACTGGAAGCCTGGTGCGTGGTGTAGGCACTGATGGTACTGGGCTGGGGCGGGAAGGTGCCCGTGCATGCGTACTGGCTCCCTTGAGCACCGAGCCTGTCCAACCTTACCTGGTTGTATGCTCCCCGTAGCCCGACCAGTGCGGGGAGGTGGAATAACCCGCACTGGGCTGTGTTGGCGAACCGGGGACACCATGCGTAAGGCTGGTGCCATGTATGCCGGCCCGAGGAGACGCACTGGAGACCAGACGCGTTGAGCCGGCTTCATGGCACCTGGCTCAATGCCCAATCTAGCCCTACCAGTGCGGGGAGGTGGAATAACCCGCAACGGGCTAAGCACACGTACAGGAGACACCGTGCGCTCTTCCGCATAACACGGTGTCTGCCCGTACTCCCGCTCTCCACGGTAATCACACACCTCAGGGCGAGTACCGTGTATACTACGCCAAACCAACATCTCTCTCTCTTCGCTCTCCTCCAATATCACCAACAACTCATCAAATGTCTCATAATCTCCCATCCTTTCACTTTCCTCCAATCTGTCCAATAACTCCTCCAAATTCTCCGACTCGTACCTCAATTTAGCCAACTGCTCCTTATGGTAAGCACGGGGAACTGGCTCAAGTCTCCCACTTGACCCAGCCACATTCCCCGTGTGCCCCCCCCCCAAGAAATTTTGGGGGAGCCTCTCGGGCTTCCAGCCACTCTGCCTTGCTAGCTCCTGCTGCTGCTGCTGCTTCCCGTAGCCACGCTGCTTGGTCCGAGTTTGGTGGGTGGTTCTGTAACAGCTTTCTTCCTGGGATGAAGGAGAGGACCAAAATGCAGCGCGGTTAGTGTTCAACATGTTTAATTTGACGATAAACTGTGAAACATTAACAAATAACAAAATAACAAAATAACAAACGTGAAAACCGAGACAGTCCTATCTGGTGCAGAACACAAAGACAAGAAACAACCACCCACAACCCCCAACACAAAACAAGCCACCTATATATGATTCTCAATCAGGGACAACGATTGACAGCTGCCTCTGATTGAGAACCATATTAGGCTGAACACAGAAACAGACAAACTAGACACACAACATAGAATGCCCACCCCAACTCACGCCCTGACCATACTAAACAAATACAAAAACAAGGGAAAACAGGTCAGGAACGTGACAGATGGTTTAAAAGCAGATCACTACAAACGCTTTTGGTTTCCATTGACAGAGATCTTAAAGATAAATTACAATCTAATGCTTGAATACAAATTGATACCTAAACCCTTAAAAAATGTGATCATCCGGATTAACCGGCACCTTTTTAAAGTTGACTACTTGATATTTTCCAAAATAATTTTGATTCGTCTGTGGGTATATGACGCACTTGATCAAGAAAACTAGAAAACCACGGTGTAAGGACACAAGTTTCATTGTTACTTTTAACAAAGGGCCATTCTCCTGATGGAGAAACTGGAGCCCATAGAGCCTTCTAATACCCAAGAGGAATTGCTTCCCAATAAAGAAAATAAAGAAACTCCGAGGTCGGGCTTTCCCCTCACACATTTTTTGTTGAACCCTGGGTTGAAATGAAACAATAGCTGTTGATGACTTTGAAAATGCTATATAAACCTAAATAGTATAATTGATGATGTGACTTATAACATATGGTTACATTTCATTTGCTCTGTCAAACCTACCCTTTGGAATGACTTCTATAGCAACAGTGAATCTACTTTGTTGTTAAGAGATTTCTCAATAATCCTTGTCAATATCATATCTAAGCAGGACTGGGCTTGGTTAAAACCCTGGATAGGAGACCAAAGGGATAGCTGTAGATAAATCATCTCTCCAGTAGGAGGTGGAGCCTAGCATGTTATTTTTTTATGATAGTGGATATAATGTTGAACATCTCATGTTGTTTCAAAAGTACAAATTCAACATATTTAATACATGGTTTGTTTATGCTGAAAATTGGTTACCATGTGGTTGAATTTTCACCCACAAAACAACAATTCATGAGTTTTTTGCAAATCCAATATATTTTTCAGATCACAATACATTGAAAAAAATTATGTTGATTAATTTTTATGGCGCTGTGGTGGTTAAAAGTGTTAGTAAAGTTAACTAATTAAGGCTGGGAAATAATTTAAATGCACATTATAGCTCTGGGCACGTTAAAAGCAATTTACGCTTGTACCAACATGTGCAATCTCTGCGAACATTGGGAGAAAGGCCTTTAACCCTCTAAGATCAATTGACGCACGGGTACATCAATCTAATTAACATAATGAAAAAAATCCCCATCAAAATCTGTCAATTTAAGCTAGAGATATCAATTTTCAATTGGATGCGTCTCAATCCACCAAATCTGCCAATGTCRCACTTCCGCATCTGCGGTGAAAGGTGGCAGAGCGAAAGCGGTGTTTGTCAGACCATGAGACATCCCAAAAATCAGTCTCCTCACGAAAAAGTCTGAGCGTACAAACTATTATGACCACTCTATGGGAAGGGGAATGGAGACCACATCCGTTTTGCTCTACGGCCCCCACAAGTGTGACGGGACTCATCTGAAGAGTGCCTTCAGAAAGTATTCATACCCTTTGAATTATTCCACATTTTGTTGTGTTACAGCCTGAATTCGAAATGGATTAAATAATAATAATAATTCACCTATCTACACACATTATCCAATAATGACAATGTGAAAACATTTTATTTGAAATTATTATTAGAAATGTTAGAAATTATTTGAAAATGAAATACAGAAATAGCTAATTTGCATAATTATTCACACCCCTGAGTAAATGTTAGAATAACTTTTGGCAACTAATACAGCTGTGAGTCTTTCTGGATACGTCTCTAAGAGTGATGCACACCTGGATTCTACATTATTTTCACAATATTTTTTTTTCATTCTTCAAGCTTTGTCAAGTTGGTTGTTGTTCATTGCTAGACAGCCATTTAAGTCTTGCAATAGATTTTCAAGATGATTTAAGTCAAAACTATAACTAGGYCACTCATTAAATGTAAACTTGGTAAGCAACTCCAGTGTATATTTGGCCTTGTGTTTCAC
The DNA here is from genome assembly GCF_002910315.2 of Salvelinus sp. IW2-2015. Classification (NCBI taxonomy): domain Eukaryota; kingdom Metazoa; phylum Chordata; class Actinopteri; order Salmoniformes; family Salmonidae; genus Salvelinus; species Salvelinus sp. IW2-2015. Next base: position 21,959 of record NW_019943672.1, on the reverse strand, counting down.
GTTATTGTTCTGCTGAAAGGTGAATTTGTCTCCCAGTGTCTGTTGGAAAGCAGACTGAACCAGGTTTTCTTCAAGGATTTTGCTTGGGCTTAGCCCTATTCAGGGTTTTTTTACCCTAAAAAACTCCTTAGTCCTTCCCGATGACAAGCATACCCATAACATGATGCAGACACCAACATGCTTGAAAATATGAAGTGGTACTCAGTGATATGTTGTGTTGGATTTGACCCGAACATAACACTTTGTATTCAGGACATGAAGTGAATTTCTTTTCCACATGTTTTTCAGTTTTTCTTTAGTGCCTTGTTGCAAACAGAATATTTGTTATTTTGTACAGGCTTCTTTTTTTTCACTCTGTCATTTATGTTAGTATTGTGGAGAAACTACAATGTTGTTGATCCATCCTCAGTTTTCTCCTATCACAGCCATTTAAACTGTTTTAAAGTCACCACTGGCCTCATGGTAGAATCCCTGAGTGGTTTCCTTCCTCTCCGGCAACTGAGTATGGAAGGACGACTGTATCTTTGTAGTGACTGGGTGTATYGATACATCATTCAAAGTATAATTAATATCTTCACCATGATCACAGGGATATTCAATATCTGCTTTTTATTTTTTTTACCCATCTACTGATAGGTGCCCTTCTTTGCGAGACATTGGAAAACCTCCCTGGTCTTTGTGGTTGAATCTGTGTTTGAAATTCACTGCTCGACTGAGGGACCTTACAGATAATTGTATGTGTGGGGTACAGAGATGAGGTAGTTATTAAATAATCATGTTAAACACTATTATTGCACACAGATTGAGTCCATGCAACTTATCATGAGACTTGTTAAGCAAATTCTTACTCCTGAACTTATTTAGGCTTGCCATAACAAAGGGTTGAATATTTATTGACTGAAGACATGTCAGCTTTTCATTTTTAATTAATTTGTTAACTTAAGCTGACAGTCCCCGAAATTGTACACTAGAATGACTTAAAAATGTATGTAAATGTTTACATGATTCATTTGATGGATTTCCCACCGTTTTATGTCAAAGACAGTCATCCAGAGCTTCTAAAGGACCATGTAAACATCCTCTGTCAATAAATGTGTATTTGCCTCCCTCTGGTGGTCGGCTGCATCATTAGATCAATTTATATCACTTCACTGCAATGTTATGTCAAAAGGGGCGGTCCTTAGAAAAACAATTATCCAGCACGACCGCTTCACTACACAGACATGGCAAAGTAATCGCTGCATTTGTCCCGAGCAAACTGATCTAAATACATAACTTTCATAGCTCAACGATAAAGAATGCAACCTACACACTTCCTTAAACATAAAATAAGTAAAAAAGTAATTTTGTGCGGAAGTCAAACATTTGTTTTACGTCAAAGGCAGACATTGCATATGCTCAGAATGCCAAAATCGATCCCATTACATAGCCCTTCTCCTCTTGTCTATAGGAGGGAAGCACACTCTTTAAATGGCCCAGATCTTGATTTAGACGTTCACAAATTTAACAGATTTTGACTATCATTTCTCATGATATGCTTGGTAAAGTAATGAAGAAAGTGAAATATTTTGGATAGATGTTCCTAAAACAGATTAGAACTATATATGGACATATTATAAAATAGGAAAAAGCTTAATTCAGAATTGTATTTTATCATATCATCATATTTGTATGTTTTATTATACTTGTATTGTGTACTAGAACATATGGGTTGAAACGTCTTGCTAGATTGATAGTAAAACCACTGTGAAACAGTGCAGAATAGCTGTCAGCTCAACTGTATTTTATTTTTACTTTTACATAATTCCACTTTGTGTCACGTTCCTGACCTGTTTTCTTTTGTCTTGTATTTATTTAGTTGGTCAGGGCGTGAGTTGGGTGGGTTTGTCTATGTGTGATTTTGTGTTTGTGTTCGGATATGATTCTCAATCAGAGGCAGCTGTCAATCGTTGTCCCTGATTGAGAATCATACTTAGGCAGCCTGGGTTTCACGTGTGTGTGGTGGGTGTTTGTTCCTGTGTCAGTGTTTGTGCCACACAGGACTGTTTCGGTTTTGTCACGTTTGTTGGTTGTTTTGTATTTTGAAGTGTTTTGTTGACTTTCATTAAATAATGAACACTAATTACTCTGCGTTTTGGTCCTCTCCTTCTGTCAGCGAGGACAGCCGTTACACTTTGACATTATGGGATATTGTGTGTAGGCCATTGACAAAACATTTCAATTTAATACATTTTTAATTCAGGCTGTAACACAAGAAAATGTGGAAGACGTCAAGGGGTGTGAATACTTTCTGAAAACACTGTTGGTAAGAGAAGTGCTCCCAGGAGTATGCAATGTCTCAGTCTCATCAGGGTTCTGCCGACTGTACATAAAATATAACCTCAACTCAATATTCCATTGGATTTCTCAGGTTACAATGGACTTTGAAATCACAATGTCATCTGAAGTCCCTGAGGTCTCATTACAAACATATTCCTCTTGTACATTGTACGTAATATTGCTGTACAGTAATCCCTCGTTTATCGCGGGGGTTACGTTCCGAAAATGACCCGCGATAAGTGAAATCCGCGAAATAGAAAACTTTTTTTTTTTTTACAATTAGCAACTATTACATGTATACAAATACAGTGACTCACGTGTAGGCCGTTTCACTGCTCTTCAGACTGGGCCGCTGCATCCTGACTGCGCTCTGCAGTGGGTTATTATGGGTTTAGGAGATGTTCGAAATTACAAGATAATTTGGCCAACTTAATGTAAATTTGCCAAGCTGTTTTATGTACGTACACATAACTGCACGAGACGACAAAATGATAGCACAATTCGTAGCATGTTTTGATACAAGAAGCGGGAGTGAGTTTTTAGCGAATCAGAATGCAGAGCACAATGCACCAAAAAAAAAAAAAAAATGCATTATGAAAATCCGCGAAATAGCGAATCCGCGATAAGTGAACCGCGAAGTGGCGAGGGATCACTGTATTCCATAAATGAAGGTGTGTGTACTAGCATGTGTGTCTATTGTTAACATTTGTCTTGATTATAGGACTTCCTGTAGTAAAACAAAGAAGGTGAAATATTTTTTTTTTTAAATAGTGTACACTGATATTACTTTTGTGATAAAAAAAATGATGAAACTGCATTGACGGAATTAATTCAGAAATGTCTTATACCTAAACAGAAATTACACAATCAAAATACAATTTTAATACATTTTTCAATTGTATTGATAATACAATGTAATTTTTGCTATTTGTTTAAAAAAACAGATGATAAAAAAATGATGTTTTATAACCTTAGAAAAATACAGGGCAACCTGTACTAAAGAGCTGTTATTAATGATAGAGCTACATGTAAAACCATACTGAGTTAATCTACACTTGTAAACATTTKAATATAAATTATAAAACTCTAGTTCAGCCATGTTAAAATTAACAGATTTTCTAAGAATGTTTCAAATAATCAAAATGGATGCCAAAACGTCTGGACCTCTACAAAACATAAATATTTAATTGAAAAACCTAAAACAGAGTCTTTGTATGAGTCCACTCATTCAGCATATCCTGGTTTAGGCAGTATCGTCACTGGTTACATTTTCAAATAAAGTTTGGTAAACTTTCAGTGTTCCTGTGTTTTTTAAAAGATTGGTCCCACTTTGGATTTTTTTTCTTTAAAGATTCCACCCTCCTCATCTCACTCTCCCCCAAACCCCCCTCCTCTCTCCCTTTGCTTTGTCCCTTCCTCCCTAACCCCACTTTTCCATTATTTTTCCCTCTACCACTCTTTCATCCCTTTCACTTTTCCCATCCTCCACCGCACTCCATCATTCTTATCTGTATTTACTCCTTCAATACCATCCTCTGCCCTCTCGTTTCCCCTCCCTACATTTGACCCATTTATCCTCACTCCTTGTAGTCTTTCATGCCCAACTTTCTCTATCAAAGTTTCACCATGTAATCAGAACTCCTCATGATGGACCCCAGTTGCTCACGGGTGAGCGTACCCAAATTCATCCCCCCCACCCCTTTTTAAGCTGATATAGGAGTGAGACTGACTAAGAAAATCAATGTGGGCTGCTAGACTAATTTACCAATCTAAAAAAATTAGCTGACATAGGCTGATTGAGTGACTATCAGTGAGTGACATAACAATAGGAAAACTGCTGATTAGACAGCGATTCAACTTCCCGTCCTGAGATGGATGCTGAACTTTTGGTTAGAGCCTGTGAGTAAGCATTTCACTGTAAAGTCTACACCTGTTGTATTCGGCGCATGTGACAAATATAATTTGATTTGGTTTGATTTGAACACACAGAATGAATGGATTCTCAGTTGTTAGAAATCACCTCTATGGAGCACCTCTATGGAAATCCCATCAGGCAAATCAAGCAGCAGGCTGGAGTCGACAAGCTACTATTTACCTGCTATTTACCTTTCAAATATCAGGCCTGGGACGGCAGGCAGCCTTGGAGAGCATTGGGCCAGTAACCAAAAGGTTGCTGGTTTGAATCCCTGAGCTGACTAGCTAAAAAAATGTGCAAGGCACTTAACCCTAATTGCTCCGGTGATTGGATATGTGAGCTTCATGTTCTACAAAATATATTCCAAAGATCCTACTTTATTTAACTAGACACGTCAGTTAAGAACAAGTTGTTGTTTACGATGACGGCCTAGGAACAGTGGGTTAACTGCCTTGTTCAGGAGCAGAACAACAGATTTTTACCTTGTCAGCTCGAGGATTTGATCTACAAACCTTTTGGTTACTGGCCCAACGATCTAACCACTTTGCTACCTGCCAACCAGGTGTGCAGGTATTTAGACTGTCTGCTGAGCACTTAACCAGGCGAGGCCCTCCACAAATGAGCAGAGGCCTAAAGCTGGTGTTTAAGTTTGAATAGAGATTCTCGTTTTAGTGCAGTAAAGACTGGTGTTTCAGTTAAATATTGATGTTTTAGAGGGGTCCAGACATGTGTTGGTGTCCATTTTGATTATATAAAACTCGTCTAATTTTTACATGGTTGAACTTTTTTGGAAATGTTTACAGGTGTAGATGAACTCAGTATAGTTATGCTTGTAGCTCTATCAACAATAACTGAAGCTCTTTAGTACAGGTTACCCTGTATTTCTGTTGTTGTTATAAAGCATATTTTTGATCATCTGTTCATTAAACAAATAGCATAAATTAATTGAATTTTACTATCAATGTAATTTAAATTCCTTACTTGTATTTTGATTGTGTGATATGTTTATTATCTGTTGGTTAGATATACAGTATGACATTTATTAATTTATTACTTCAAAGCAATTTTATTTTCCAATCACAAAAGTTCTATCAGGGAACAATAAAGTATAATTTACAGTAGAAGTGTGTTACAAATATCACAAACCAGACAAATATACATATTGGGTTTTTTTCTAAAGTTTTTCAAAATTATTATTAAATTAATCCCAGAAAAAACAGTTTATATTTAATTGAATTCATTTTAGTTTACCTTAATCCAACATAGTTAATAATTCTTAAATACAGGCTTTTCTGGGCTGAAGTTTTTCCCACGTTCTAATGTTGTCTTTGGTCACAGCATTTAGAAAACAATGTTTTCTTTCAGAATAAATATGTTGACTATTAGATATGCCTGTAAGCACTTACTCATGAAGAGGAGTCTGCAGTATTACTTTACTCACACATTTGGATACCAATATGCCTTCAATGAGAGTTACATCATGTTTGTTAGTCTACGCAGGTTATTCAGGAATATAATGATTATTCCAGGGGTATGAACACTGACGTCTGGAGCCTTGTTGTATAAAGCTGGTGCTCCCAGATTTAGAGTTTATTACAATCAGTTCACAGTTCAAAGATTTGTCGTTTGTGTTATCATTTTAGTGAAGAATGTAGCATTTTCCAAGAAGAACGAACTTCAATCTCCTTTTTTACAAGGTGACGACAAAATAAAGATGATTGCAATAAAACTGTTGAATTTTCTTTATTTCGCTATTTGTGAATTTTCATGGTTTATTTGTCTTCATTTTTGTTTTTGTTTTTTACTACAGGAAGTCCTATAATTACGACAATATACAATATAAATCCAGACTTTTATTGATGGACTACAGACGTATTATACACAATGCACAGGAGTATCTTTATAATGACACCTCAGGAACTTCAGATGACCTTGTGGTTTGAAAGGTCATTGTAACCTGAGAAACCCAATGAAATATTGAGTTGAGGTTATATTTATTTACAGTTGGCAGAACCCTGATGAGACTGAGACATTGAATACTCCTGGGAGCACTTGTCTTCCATACATTATAGCTCATACAGCGATACAGTGTGATATTTACATTTACATACAATAAATACATTTCCATTTATATACAACTATTCATACCCCTTGACTTATTCCACATTTGTTGTTACAGCCTGAATTCAAAATGGATTAAATATATTTTTTTCTCACCCATCTACACACAAAAAACATAATGACAAATTGAAAACATGTTGGTATACATTTTTGTCAATGTATTGAAAATAAAATACAGAAATATCACATTTACATAAGTATTCACACCTCTGAGTTAATGCTTTGTAGAAGCACCATTGGCAGCGATTACAGCAAGTCTCTAAGAGATTTCAAGTCTCTAAGAGGTTTCAAGTCTCTAAGAGGTTTCAAGTCTCTAAGAGGTTTCAAGTCTCTAAGAGGTTTCAAGGCTCTAAGAGGTTTCAAGTATCTAAGAGGTTTCAAGTCTCTAAGAGGGTAAGTCTCTAAGAGGGTAAGTCTCCAAGAGGTTTCAAGTCTCCAAGAGGGTAAGTCTCTAAGAGGTTTCAAGTCTCTAAGAGGTTTCAAGTCTCTAAGAGGTTTCAAGTCTCTAAGAGGGTAAGTCTCTAAGAGTTTTCAAGTCTCTAAGAGGTTTCAAGTCTCTAAGAGGGTAAGTCTCTAAGAGGTTTCAAGTCTCTAAGAGGGTAAGTTTCTAAGAGGTTTCAAGTCTCTAAGAGGTTTCAAGTCTCTAAGAGGTTTCAACACCTGGATTGTGCAACATTTAGCCATTATTCTTTTCAAAATTCTTCAAGCTCTGTCAAATTGGTTGTTGATCATTACTAAACAACCATTTTCAGGTCTTGCCATAGATTGTCAAATAGATTGAAGTCAAAACTATAACTCTGCCTCAGGAACGTTTGATGTGTTCTTGGTAAGCAACTCCAGTGTAGATTTGGCCTTGTGTTTAGGTTATTGTCCTGCTGAAAGGTGAATTCATCTCCCAGTGTCTGGTGGAAAACAGACTGAACCAGGTTTCCCTCCAAGATTTAGCTACATTATGTTTCTGTTTTATCCTGAAAAACTCCCAGTCCTTAATGATTACAAGCATATCCATAACATGATGCAGCCGCCACTATTCTTGAAAATATGGAGAGTGGTACTCAGTCATATATTGTATGTTTGGGGAAAATCCAATAAGACTTTGTATTCAAGACAAAAAGTAAATTGCTTTGCCACATTTTTCTGCAGTATTACTTTAGTGCCTTGTTGCAAACAGGATGCATGTTTTAGAATAGTTGTATGCTGTACATGCTTCCTTTTTTTCACTCTGTCAATTAGGTTACTATTGTGTAGTAACTACAACGTTGTTGATCCATTGTTTTCTCCTATCACAGCCATTAAACTCTGTAACTGTTTTAAAGTCACTATTGGCCTGATGGTGAAATCCCTGAGTGGTTTCCTTCCTCTCTGGCAACTGAGTTAGGAAGGACACCTGTATCTTTGTAGTGACTGGGTGTATTAGTACACCATCCAACGTGTAATTAATAACTTCACCATGCTCACAGGGATTTTCAATATCTGCTTTTTTATTTTTACCCATCTACCAATAGGTTCCCTTTGCGAGGCATTGGAAAACCTGCCTGGTCTTTGTGGTTGAATCTGTGTTTGAAATTCACTGCTCGACTGAGGGACCTTACAGATAATTGTATGTGTGGGCTTACAGAGATGAGGTAGTTATTCAAAAATCATGTTAAACACTATTATTGCACACAGACTGAGTTCATGCAACTTATTATGTGACTTGTTAAGCAAATTCTTACTTCTGAACTTATTTTGACTTGCCATAACAAAGGGGTTGAATACTTATTGACTCAAGACATTTCAGCTTTTCATTTTTAATTAATTTGAATWAAAAAAAAWAAAAAAACATATTTATACTTTGACATTATGATGTATTGTTAATCCATAAATGAATCCATTTTAAATTCAGGCTGTAAACTATCAAAAATAAAGTCACACACTCCATGTATAATCTCCCAGCAATTTAATTGGTATTTACCAACATTTCGGCATCACTGTGCCTTCCTCAGGGTGTAAATTCAGGCTGTAACACAACAAAATGTGGAAAATGTCAAGGGGTGTCAAGGCACTGTAGGTTATTTATCGGTGGGTGTCCGAACAGGACGAGTCAGATCATTTTCATAGTTTGAGGATATTTTTCTATATAATTTTTCACATCTTTTCCAAATAATTTTGCATGGAATGCCAATCAAGTCCTCCTAAGGTCTGCCCACACTACCTACTAGGTTGAGCCCAGATCTTCTGATGAATTCTGAGAGCAGTTTTCTTAGAACAGAGTATCTGTCAGCTGGCATGTACACATATAGACACTGTCTGTGCCTGAAAACCTCCACTGTGGTATCTGGTAGATGTTGGCGGACTATGCTAGCCAGTTGTGTCAGAGAGAGTGTGATGATGGTTGGGGTGAGGGGACAGCCTTGCAGTAGCTGCTTTTTAGAACCTGCCGATCCCACAACATTTGGAAGCAGTTCCCTCAAAATGCTGAAATCCCGGGGGGTTGGAGGCCGAATCGCCTTCATGGACGACAATGCATCCTTCAAGAAGAGCCAACGGATTTCTGTTGTCACCTCTCGGAAGATCACACTAACAGAGAAGTTAGGTTTGTCTTCTTTCTTTCTACTTTTGAACGATGGAGCTAAGAACATCCTTAATCGTCTGGCAAGCACTGTGGCAAATATTATGTACTTGACACTAAAATTGTGGCCGTGCTTGGTGATGAGTGACTGTTTGAATTCTTTTGGTATATTTTTTGTTCTGACCATTTTGTTAAAAGAGAGTTTAAATTTGTCTGTCATTTTGGGGCAATTTTGTTTGACGTCAATCACAATGGATCCATCAGGTGTTCGTTGACCTGAGTTGATCAAAGATTTCATGGCCATTAAAACTTCTGCCCCGCTGATCTTTTCTGTCCTCGTGTCAGGTGGTTCACTACGCCCAAGTGCTTTTGGCACCACCGGACCCACTGGTTGAGGCACACACTGTCTACAGCCTGGTTGAGGCACACACTGTCTACAGCCTGGTTGAGGCACACACTGCCTCTCTGTCTCAGGAAGGCAGAGCTCCAGAGACACAGGCATGTGGTCTGATAGTCTTTTGACTTTGTGAATCTCACAGTGCTGAGCATGCCATATTGTGTCCTCTGGCATGAAGAACATATCTAAACGAGAGTGGCTTTTCTTCTCAGAGCGAGAAAAGTCTTTTTTTGTTCGGTTTAGTCTTCCCCAGATGTCCACGAGGTTTAGGGAGGAGGTGAATTCCTCGAGAAAACGCCTCAGAAGAGTGTACTGTGCTGTCCCTGTTGCACAGATCCTGTCTATATCAGGGTCAATGACTGTATTGAAGTCCCCTCCAACCACTAAGATCCCTGTGGCCATCTCCTGAAGATAGTGTGTCAGTGTCTCTAACACCCTTTTGTCATTTGCATGGTTGTACAAATTCACAAGAGTGAAGCTTTGGCCGTACAATTTACAGAACAGCACAATGTAACTTCCAGTGGGTTCTTCATCATGGCGGATGTATTGATAGTGTTGTTCTATGTTTTTATTCAATAGTATGGCTGCTCCTTTGCTTTGTGTAGAGTAAACAGTGAAGTATGATTTCCAGCTTGTTGCAATTTCAAATAGATCTATGTCTTTGGGTCCAATGTGCGTCTCTTGAAGAAAAGTTATTGAGGCGTTCAGTGTTCTTAGCTGTTTTAACACCAAACCAAGTTTTTCAGTTTTTGTAGATTTTTTGTAACGTTTACCCCGGATGTTCCAAGTAACAAAGCGTAGAGTGCGATGCCCAGACATGTCCATGGTTCTGAATGATGAGCCTCTTCAAGACAGGACCTGATCCACCCAGGACACAACAGACTATGAAACAACACAACATCACAGGTAGTATAGCCACTGTCACCAGATCAGATCAAAAATAAGGTCTCCTTCTTCCATAAACTAAATGATGTAGACTTGTAACATTAGCTATGGTTTGTTATATAGACTTAAGATTTTGTCCACAATTGTTTATTCAAACAATTACCTAAAACACCCGTTCAGAAAATATTTAATAGTTATGGATGTTTATAGAAAAACTTAATCAACTGAAATTTGAATCATAATACAAAATCCATTATACTGTTCAAACACTGTTGAGTGCATCAGTATCTCTTGTTCATATATAGTCAAATGGTTTTCTGTTCATACTGTATGTAAGCACACATTGACAAAAATTCACATCCATATCCGTGTTGTCATATAGATATTTCGATTCTGGACAGGGTTAATAAAAGATCCATAGCAACATCATAGAACAGTATTTGACTGAAAGGAGGTAAATCATGCTTTCGGTTATTTCTGAGAGGGAACTTTATATGAAAAATATTTTCTCAGATATTCCATTTAGTAAAATCATTGGGGATTTTTTAATCACTTTGTTGAGCATTTGTTAATTACAATTTTTTTTACTGCACATTAGGCTTAAAACTTGATTTGTATCATATCTAAATATCTCTAAATTGATTTTGAAAAAATTACAAACGTCACTWTTTTCAAATCTGCCTATTTCTAAATATTGCTTCTTCATTTCCCATTATATTTAAAACAATAACCTCACCTGTGAGCAGCACTGATCCAGCTGTCTTCCCTGTCGAGCTGTGTGACCCCTGATACTCAGCTGAGTCTCTTTAAATATTAAAGGCTGCGTGCATATTCAAAAACATCCACACCCACCTCTGTGTCATACAAGCACCTATTATTAGATGCTGAAGATTAGTCTTATGGAATTCCACCCAACCATAAAACAGTTACTAGTTTATATTTTTAATCCAGGTTTTAAATCACTACCTATTTAGTTTTGGTTATGCAAATTATATGTTATTGTTGAAGTAGGAATTACTGCTAATATCATCAAACAATTGTTATTAAAGTCCCATGTGATTTATAGAACATCTCACATTTCTCCTAAACCTTTAGAAGTAAAGCAATTGTTCTCTCTATTTGACCTTCCACTGTGTAAGGTGTAATGTATAACTGTTAAAAGCATTGTTTTGAGGGGGTGGGGGAGTGTGGAGTTTTCTTTTCTCTTGCTTTCAGAGTTAAGGAATGTCTTCTGAGACTTGCATGGGAACACTCAGAGCCAAATGGCATTATTTTCCTTCAAGTTCAGTGAATTTTGTCCTCTTGGAGTTAAGGAATGTCTTTGAGGACAAATTACGTAGAGCAGGATGTACTAGATAACTGGGTTATGATCTTCATTATGATTCAATGAACTTTCTTGAGGTCATTTCTATAACTTCACTATTATTAATATTATTATTGTCTCAAGTGTTACATGTACGTTTGTTATTCCCTTTACATATTACAGTGGAAATGTTGGTGTGTCATCCCTGTGGTGCTGTATGACCAGTGATACTCAGGTGAGTATCCAAGGTTGCGTGAAGCCACATAAACATCCACACCCACCTCTGCATCATCATGTTAACTGTTAACCCTGTGAGACCCAACCCAATAGCATCCTAAAACATCATGTCAAATCATGTGACATCAGTAGCCTCTGAAACATCAGTAGCCTCTGAAACATTAGAAACTGTCCTTTTGTTGTGACAACACACAGGTCCCCGGCCTACACAAGAAAATCGGTCTTCTTACAAAATTGTCTGTAGCGTCTGAACGGTTTGGCAAGATGAGACTCTCATGAACACAATGTTCTCCTTTTGCTCTATGACCTCCACAAGTGTCAGGAGACTCATCTGAAGTCAGAGGATCTGCCAACTTCTGTCTGTAACGTCCACATCGTTTACACATCAACCCCTCTGTGTAAAGGTTAGACTCTCAGGAACATGTACATGTCGGCTGCTCTAGGACGCCCACAGGCCCCACAAGACTCGTCTGAAGGTCCCCCGGTACCAGTTGAAAACATTTATGGAAGTACACAAATTCAGGCGCACTAAAAAGTATGTGGACAACTGCTCGTCGAACATCTCATTCCAAAATCATGGGCATTAATATGGAGCTGGCRCCCCCTTTGCTGCTATAACAGCCTCCACTCTCTGGGAAGGCTTTCCACTATATGTTGCAACATTGCTGCAGGGACTTGCTTCAGGGCTCTGTGCAGGCCAGTCAAGTTCTTCCACACCGATCTCGACAAACCATTTCTGTATGGACCTCAATTTGTGCACGGGGCATTGTTATGCTGAACCAGGAAATAGCCTTCTCCCCAAACTGTTGCCACAATGTTGGAACCACAGAATCATCTAGAATGTCATTGTATGCTGTAGCGTTAAGATTTCCCTTCACTGGAACTAAGAGGCCTAGCTCCAGACCATTATTCYTCCTCCACCAAATGTTACAGTTGTCACCATGCATTGGGCAGGTAGCGTTCTCCTGCCAAAYGGACTTTTTGGAAAGGTAGTGTCCTATGACGGTGCCATGATGAAAGTCACTGAGCTCTTCAGTATGGGACATTCTACTGCCAATGTTTGTCTATGGAGATGGCGGTGTGCTCCATTTTATACACCTGTCAGCAACGGGTGTGCCTGAAATAGCCGAATCCACTAATTTGAAGGGGTGTCCATATACTTCTGGCCATGTGTATATTAAGATTGTAGTGTGTATAATGCCAAACTTATCCACTCTCTATCAGATATAGGAGAGACACTTCATAACAAACTTAATTTTGATATTGTTTTGGGACTCTGTTGTTCCATGTAGTGAATCTGTTATTCAATGCGTTTGTATAGGCTAATAAGGCCAAAAATAATTGTAAATCAAATCATTTTTAAAATATATTTTTGGGATAATTCAAGGGGTCTTAAAATTCAAAAATAAAACAGCAAAATGATCCTTGGTATGACCTTCTTAAAACAAGTCCATATAGCTTAGTAGAACCCCCCCCTACACACACCCTCTCCCCCGACATGGGTTAATAGATATTTCCTATGCATTCGTCTTTACAGTGTGAAAAAGGTCAGCATTAACATATTCTACATACGTTTTGTCCTTAAATATGTAAACACAGTCAAATTAAAGTAATGTCAGATCATCTTAATTCGGTAACACAACGAAATGTGGAAAACATCAAGCGGTGTGAATACTTTCTGAAAACACTGTTGGTAAGAGAAGTGCTCCCAGGAGTATGCAATGTCTCAGTCTCATCAGGGTTCTGCCRACTGTACATMAAATATAACCTCAACTCAATATTCCATTGGATTTCTCAGGTTACAGTATTATAGTATTATAAACATACTCCTCCTGTACATTGTACATAAAATGTATTTATTCCATAAATAAAGGTGTGTATTTGCATGTGTGTATATTGTTTACATTTGTCTTGATTTAGAACTTCCTGTAGTAAACAAAACACAAATTAAGACAAATAAACCAGAAAAATTCACAAGTAGCAAAGGTAAGGAAATTCTACAGTCTTACTGCAATCATTTTATAGATTTTTTCTGCGCAATATTAGACTCACCTGGACTCCATTACTTTGTTGATTGCCCCTCTATATCTGTCTGCTCCTCAGTTTGATCCTCGAGTTAGCAGTAATGTTGTTTTTCCATGTCTATTTATTTATTCAATGTTCACTCCCTGTACTTGCTTCTCGTCTCCAAGCGTCTGTCCTTACAGATATGGTTGTTATATCAATATTTGCGCATGAAGGCATTTCCACCGCCATTTCTCGCATCAATAATTTTACAGACACAAAATATCCCACCATGTCGAACAAATGATCTGTCGGCATTTATAAAATTGCACAGAAACATCCTGTTTCCATCACAGCTGTCTTGATTTGTTTTTACAGTATAACTTTAATCGCTTACAAACTGTAGATGGAAACGTGGTTATTCATAGGAAATATTTCTTACATTCTCTTAATTGCATTTCTTCCATAGCTTTCAGAAACATAAACATTACTATGTGGCTTCACATTTCATAAAAAATGCAATAAAAAGTATTTGATGATGCAGCTGTGGGTGTGGCTGTTTTTATAGATGCATACAGTCTTTAATATTCAAAGTGACCTGAGTATCACTGGTAATACAGCACAACAGAGATCACACACCAACATTTCCACTGTAATTAGTAAAAGGAATCACAAAAGGACATTTAACACATAAGACACAGTAATCCTCCATTGTCTCTATACAGACTGAACAAACACATGAGAACTTTGTGAAGATATAGAAATGACCGCAAGAAAGTTAATTGAATCATAATGAAGACCATAACCCAGTTATCTAGTACATCCTGCTCTACGTAATTTGTCCTTGAAGACATTCCTTAACTCCAAGAGGACAAAATTACAACTAAAAATAAGAAAATTCACACACCCCCACAACAAAGGATGTGGCAATTATACTTTAAACCTTACAAATAGATAGGTCAAATAGAGAGACAAATGTAACCCTGCAGATTGCATTWCTTCTAAAGGTTTAAGAAACATACATGTGAGATGTTCTATAAAATATAATCATGAGACTTCAATAAATAACTGTTTGATGACATTGGCAGTAAYTCCTACTTCAACAATAACATATCATTTGTTTGATMAAATGTAAAGGTAGTCATTCAAAACTGGGATTAAAAATAGAAACTCAAATGAAACAAAAGTCATGTGTAAATGTCTGACTCACGGTGTGTAACTGTCTGACTTGCGGTTCGAGTGGCATTCCATGAGCCTTAGTACCGGCATCAATCTAATAGTTGCTGTTAAGATGCAGAGGTGGGTGTGGTTGTTTCTATGGATGCAAGCAACCATTACTATTTAAAGAGACTCACCTGAGTAGCACAGGTCATACAGCACGGCAGAGAAGACACACCTGGATCAGCACTACACAGATCATACAGCACATGCAGAGAGTATCAGAGGTCATACAGCATGATCAGAGAGTTCAGAGGTCATACAGCATAGCAGAGAGTATCAGAGGTCATACAGCATAGCAGAGAGTATCAAGGTCATACAGCATATGCAGAGAGTTCAGAGGTCCATACAGCATAGCAGAGAGTATCAGAGGTCATACAGCATAGCAGAGAGTATCAGAGGTCTTAACAGTATAGCAGAAGACGTATCAGAGGTCATACAGCATAGCAGAGATATCAGAGGTCATACAGCATAGCAGAGAGTATCAGAGGTCATATCACGCATAGCAGAGAGTATCAAGGTCATACAGCATAGCAGAGAGTATCAGAGGTCAACAGCAACTAGCAGAGAGTATCACAGGTCATACAGCATAGCAGAGAGTATCAGAGGTCATACAGCATAGCAGAGAGTATCACAGGTCATACAGCATAGCAGAGAGTATCAGAGTCATACAATATAGCAGAGAAGTCACAGGTCATACAGCATAGCAGAGAGTAATCAGAGGTCATACAGCACGGCAGAGAAGACACACCTGGATCAGCACTACACAGGTGAGGTTATTATACGTTGTTTTAAAGTATGTGTTGATGTGCAGATGCATGTAGAACTTCACCATTACTACATGAAGATGGTTAATGGTAGAAAAGCAGAGATTCATCTTTAAGCTTTGTTTTTTAATTATATTCCACAAAAAAGCATTTTTATGTAGGGGCAAGTACTTGCTGAATCTGGCTGAATCTTTTGGTTAGAAAGAGGAAAGTCTGATTTAAAGCAGCTTATTAKGAACTCAATATGATATCTTCATGTTTTAGAATCCAACCTAGAAACACCAAGAACTATGGCACAATCTACAGGAAATAGTCTCTCTATCATCACCTGGAACACYTGTSGTGTTAAACCAACAAAACACAGCCCAAATAARTKGATTGATATAATGAAGAATGGCAGGAATGATTACGTAATCTTCCTTCAAGAAACTCATATTGGACCTAAAGGTTACAAAGACATAAATGAAGTGAGAGGTTGGACCTCTTACTTTACAGTTTACTCTCCGAGTAGCAAAGGAGTGGCCATACTGGTGAATAAAAAACTAAAACCACACTATGAGTACATCTGCCATGATGAAGATTACGCTGGTGGCTACATTGTGCTATTCTGTCAGATGTATGGTCAACTCCTCACTCTTGTGAACGTGTACAATCATAAAGAAGACAAGACAGTACTGGGGAGGCTGTCACAGTATCTTCAGGATATGATAACAGGCATCTTAGTTATTGGAGGGGATTTCAACACAGTCCTTGACCCTGACTTTGACAGGATCTCTGCATCTGAACACAGACAGCACACAGCCTTGAGGCCTCATCTGGAAGAGTTCATCTCCTCACGGAGCCTAGTGGACATCTGGGCAAGACTTCACCCAACAGAACAAGCCTTCACTCGCTCTCAGAACACCAGCCACTCCCGGTTAGATATGTTCTTCATGCCACAGGACAAAGCCCCAGGTGCCCAGAGCTGTGAGATTCACACTGTCCCAGGGATTTCAGATCACAACCCTGTGTCTCTGAAGATCCATGTTCCTGAAATAAGAAGTATGTTAACAGATGTTCATCAAAAGCKGAGGATGTTAGGAGACAGCAAACTAATAGACAAGTACAAATTAGACAGAAGAGCAGGAAAATTCAGTGGAGCGGAAGTCCTTGTGGCAATGAAATCCCTGACCGACTCATCAAATGGATCAAGAGGAGAGAATCTCATGAAATCAGAGATATTGAAACATTATTACAATGGAATACTGTCTCCTGGTAGCACCTCCATGCTCTGGACACTACGCTGACAGACACAGCAAACCTTCTTGCCACAGCTCGCATTGATGTGCCATCCTGGATGAGCTGCACTACCTGAGCCACTTGTGTGGGTTGTAGACTCCGTCTCATGCTACCACTAGAGTGAGAGCACCGCCAGCATTCAAAAGTGACCAAAACATCAGCCAGGAAGCATAGGAACTGAGAAGAATCACTCCTTTATTGGGGGTGTCTTGCTAATTGCCTATAATTTCCACCTTTTGTCTATTCCATTTGCACAACAGCATGTGAAATTTATTGTCAATCAGTGTTGCTTCCTAAGTGGACAGTTTGATTTCACAGAAGTGTGATTGACTTGGAGTTACATTGTGTTGTTTAAGTGTTCCCTTTATTTTTTTGAGCAGTGTATGTTTGTATTCCATAAATAAAGGTGTGTGTGTGTGTATACTGTCTAAATTCATCTTGATTATAGAACTTCCTGTAGTAAAACAAAATAACAAGGAGGAAGACAAATAAACCACAAAAGTTAAGAAATCAACAGTCTTATTGCAATCATGTTTATTTTGTCGTCACCTTGTATAAAAGGGCTCAGTTTGCAGTTCGCTCTTCATAGAAGATGCTACATACTTCACTAAAATGTGAAAACAAAAAAAACTAAATCTGGGAGCACCAGCTTTATACAACAAGGTTCCAGACATAAGTGTTTAAACCCCTGGAATAATCATTATATTCCTGAATAACCTGTGAAGACTAGAACTAAATATTTACCTGTCATTGAAGCATATTGTTATCCAAATGTGTGAGTAAAGTAATACTGCAGACTCCTCTTCATGAGTAAGTGCTTACAGGCATATCTAATAGTCAACATATTTATTCTGAAAGAAAACATTGTTTTCTAAATGTTGTGACCAAAGACAACATTAGAATGTGGGAAAAACTGCATCCCCAAATAGCCTGTATTTAAGAAGGATTAATTATGTTGGATTAAGATAAGCAATTTATCAGAAATATGAATTTAATTAAATATACACTCGTTTTTGTGAGATTAAATTAATAAGAATAATTTCAGGTTAATCTCTCACTTTTGAAAAGAAAACATGTATWTTTGTAACACTTCTACTGTAAATGCAATTTAGTGTTATATTACTTTTGTGAATGKAACATGATATTGCATTGAAGTAATAAATTCAAAAATGTCATWTATCTAACCAACAGATAAAAGATGACACAATCAAAATAAAATGTATTAATTTAAATTGCTTTGATAATAAAATTGCATTTTTTAATGCTATTTGTTTAATGAAAAGATTATACAAATGTATGTTATATAACTACAGGGTAACCTGTACTAAAGTGCTTTAGTTATTCTTGATAGCACTATAAACAACAGCAATCGGAGTTAATCTAGACCTGTAAACATTTGTATAAAAAAAGTTCAGCTATGTAAAAATTTTGATTTTTTTCAGGATGTTTCAAATAACCAAAATGGATGCCAACATTACAGGACATCTACAAAACATCAACATTTAACTGAAACACCTAAAGCAGAGTCTTTACTGCACTAAAACAAAAAAMCTCTATTCAAACATAAACACCTGCTTTAGGCCTCTTCTCATTGGTGGAGGTCCTCGCCTGGTTAAGTGCTCAGCAGACAGTCTAAATACTGTACCTGCACACCTGGTTGGTGAGGAGCATCTGTCRATCAGCCGATGTGGTTCGGAGCGTGTGAGGTTAAGTGAGGCGGTACCCTCAGTGTGTTTCCCACAATTCCTTTTGATTGCCTTTTAAGACAGAGGTAAACCACCAGACACAGTCCAGTTAATTCCAGATATGGTCAGATGAAGACCACAGAGTAGCAGGGTCTATTCTCCAATCCCAGAGTGTCAGGTGTTACAGAACAGTTGGACCAGTCTAACCAGTATGATCCCAGTAGAGGGCGTAGCAGAACAGTCACAATATTCTAGTTCATCATTCCCAGGGTTCCACTCACACAGCATATCCTGGTTTAGGCAGTGTCGTCACTGGTTAACTGTTTTAATAACGTTTAACAGTTGGTCCCACTTTGGATACAAAAAATAGTTGTTTTTCGTCTAAAAAACAATGACGTCAACTCAAAAACATGGTTCTGTTCAGAAGCAGTCAACTCTGGTCCTCTCCGTAGTAATTTAACAGAACAACGTCTGGATGGTCCACTTTGGCTCAGCTGGCTCATTATGTTCACACACACAGAGAGACAGAGAGAGAGAGGAAGAGAGAGTCGACAGGATGGAGTGGGCAGGATGGAGTGGATAAAGGTGTGACATGAAGAATGAGAGCTTTGATGGTAGATTAGAATCAGTCTGTTTCAGAGGGAGCTTTAGTCAGGAGCGAGAGATGGAAGAGGGGGAACGAGAGGAGAGAGTGGACAGAGAGAAAAGAGGAGACCAAGAAGAGAAAGATKAGTGCCCCTCCAGAAAAGACAGAGGTGRTGTGTTGGTGTGTAGACGTCTACCCTRTTGCAGTCATTTYAGGGTCTGAATTGAAGACTTGGCCTCCCTATGAGGTGTGGATAGTTTAAAGTAGGGACTGAGTGGGTGAGGCAGGCCATCTACAGTGGGCATGGTAGATACTCAGGAGGTCAGCTTGAAGAGAGGGATGTTAGATAGAGGAAGTTCAAGAGTGGGATGAGGAGGAGGAGAGAAAGAGGAACTGTCCTCATTGAACACACATCACTGTGAAGAGCTGGAGTACCTGAGAGAGAGCCAGAGAATTAGCAGTTTATCAATACCAATGAACATCCTGCGCATGCGTTGCATACCACACACACACACACACACACACACACACACACACACGAGTGCAGTTGTATCTCACCTTGTTCCTGCTTGTTCTGCTTGGACCCTTTGGTTGCTAAGCGAGGGGAAGAAAGGGAGAGAGCAGGACATAAAAATAAAGTTCATTAGTCAAGTAATTTTCAAGTTTCCCAAAAACTACAGCATTACTTGCATGAAACAAAAAAACAAACAGAAAAATGACTAGGGGAGGGTATTTACCATTACTCACAGCCAAATGCCATGAAAAATTACTACTGACTGCGCAACCCTAAAATATGTCCCCAATGCAAATTTTCTTAAAGGTTGAATGAAAAACAAGCGAAGAAAGTGAGTCAGGAGGAAGATAATGTTGAGCCAAGGAGAAAGGAGAGAGAGAAGAGAGAGAGAGAGATTAAGAATAAGAGAGAGAGAGAGAGAGATAGGAATAAGAGACGATTAGGAATAAGAGAGAGAGATTAGGAATAAGAGAGAGAAGATTAGGATAAGAGAGAGAATTAGGATAAGAGAGAAAGGGAAAGAGAAAAAGAAAGAAGCAAACAATTCAGAATGACAGAGAAACAGAAGAGGACATAGGAGAAATGAAAGGGTGGAGGTGGAAAAGACCTGGGAGAAAAACAGGAGGGAAGGAAAAGATTGTAAGAAGGTCAGGCGGAGAGAGGAGAGAAAGAGAGGGAGACAGGTTTGTGTCTGGGTGTCACTCCCTCAGCAGGGGGCTGACTAAAAGGAAATAATGGAGGACTGGAGGGAGAGGGAGGAGGAACGAGGGAGTTAGAGGGGTGGATGGGTGCTGGAGGGCAAAGCAAGGTGGACAGGGGCAAAAGAGGGCGAGAGAGAGGTGGGAGAGAAGGCTACAATACCAGAAAGAGCAAAAAGAAGTAGAAAAGTAAGGATGATAGTGAAGGGAGAGGGCAGGGGAAGGTCTAGGAAGAAAATGAAATGTGGAGGAGATCGTTGTAATGAAACTGTTATCCAGTTGACTGTTTTCCTACAATGAATTGTGTACATCAGCAGAACCATGATGTCTAAGGTATATTTTTCACAAGATGGCTCACTGATCGAATGCTTAGCTTGGAGATCATTTTCTTTCTCTGTGTGTATGTGTGTGTGTGAGATTAGGGCTTGACTAAGGTATCTATAGGTATTATATTCTGTTATGTATATAGTCACGGCTGTACTACAAGTCAAAGAGGCTTCCATGTTGATGAGGGAGGGGCTTAACAAACCTCTCATATTCTGAAGAAATAACTATGGAAGAGTTAACGAAGCATTAAATTACATGCTGTGATCGGGCCTCTCACTGTGTGTGTGTGTGTGTGTGTGTGTGTGTGTGTGTGTGTGTGAGCACTAACGTTAAGCAGAAGAAAATGTGAAAAAGGCATTTTGTGTCCAAAGCACATCCCTTCTGTTTCTTATTCTGTTTTGTAACATTAGTTAATAATTATTAAATAACAAACAAAAAGTTGCAGGGTTCTATTAATCCAATCTTTCATGTCCAAACTGAGTGGATAAAAACAGCTCAAAGCCAGCACAATAATGTGCAGAGGTTTTATCAGGTAATTCTCCAAATACAATTAACAGAACATACCAAACTATTTACATCAAAGGCAACAAACAAGTGCATACTCAGACTAAATTAATACATTAAAAGAGCATGATCTGATTTTGAAATGTACACATTGACCTAATGCCTACATCAATAGCTGACTTTAAAATGACTCTGCGTGATTATAACGGTTTAATTATAAACGTAATACTATACCAAACTATACTGCCGTTTCAAGAAGAACACTCGAAGTCTGCATAAACAATTAAATGTTGAATCGTCAATGATAAAAAAAAATATTATATATACACGTAAAATAATTGAAAGACGAATATAATTTCCATTCACGATAATGAATAGGTTCGTTCTACGAAATGAGTGTTCACTGATAATGAATAGGTCGTCTACGAATGAGTGCCTTTTCGTCCCTTTGATATTTCAAGCAGAAATATGTGCACAAATATTGAATATAATGAGTGTCCATTAATATACATCACAGAAAATTCAATAAATCAGATTTTTATATTAAAGGTGCAATATGTCACTTTTGGACGACCCGACCAACATCACATAGAAATGTGAGTACAGATCTGTCATTCTCATGAAAGCAAGTCTATGAAGCGGTAGATCTA
>NW_019943671.1:95391-113096 GCF_002910315.2 Salvelinus sp. IW2-2015 | reverse complement strand
TGCTGTAGAGAGTTGGATGTAGAGAGTGCTGGTAGAGAGTGTTATAGAGTGTGTAGAGATTGTTATAGAGTGGCTGTAGAGAGGTGTTAATGAGTGCTGCTACGGTGGTATGGAGTGCTGAGAGAAGCTGCCTATAGACAGTGGTGGTTGGAGTCGGTGTATGGAGTTGCTATAGAGGAGTGGTGTTGGGAGTGCTATAGACAGTGGTGTTGATGGGTGGCTATAGTAAGAGTTGGTGTATGGGAGTGGTGTATGGGAGTGCTATAGAGAGTGGTGTATGGAGTGCTTTAGAGAGTTGTGTGGTATTGGCGATATGGTGGTATCATGGAGTGTATGGAAAAGTGGTGTATGGAGTGCTATAGGTAGAGTGAATGCTTATGGAGAGTGGTGGTATGGAGTTGCATATCATACTGAGGTGGTGTATGAGTGGGCTATAGACAGTGGTGGTATGAGAGTTCTTGTGTATGGAGTGCTATAGAGGAGTGCTATATAGAGTGGTGATGGGAGTGTTTATAGGGAAGTGCGGTGTATTGGAGTGCTATAGAGTGCTATATAGAGTCGGTGGTAATGGAGTGCTATAGGAGTGGTGTAAAGTGGAGTGGTGTATCGGGTGTTCTAGAGATGGTGTTAGGTGCTTAGATGAGTAGGTGTAAAGAGTGAATATAGGAGGATGTAGAGATGTTGCTGTGAAATGCGAGAGATGGTTAGAGGGATCTAGAAATGAGTAGAGGGAATACGTTAGAGAGTTGGACTTGGTATAGAGTTGATAAGGATTTATAGAGTGGATGTAGAGCTTGTGCTGTAAAGAGTGATGGTAGAGAGTGATTAGAGTGATGTAGGTGATGTAGAGTGGTGTAGAGTGTGTGTAGAGTATGTAGAGGTGATGTAAGTGCTGTGCTGGTAAGAGTTAGTGTGAAGTGCTAGACGAGGATGTAAGTGATGAGAGAGGGTAGTGAGAGTTGTAAGTAGGTGTAAGAGTGAGTGTAGAGAGTGGTGTGAGAGTGTAGAGAGTGTTAAAGAGTGTGAGAATGGATGTAGAGAGTGGTTGTGACCGTAGAGAGTGTCTGTAGAGAGTGCTGTAGAGAGTGATGTAAGAGAGAGTGCTGTAGAGAGTGTTATAGAGTGTTGTAGAGAGGTGTTATAGAGTGGCTGCTGGTGTATGGAGTTCTGTAGAGAGCGCTATAGATCAGTGGTGTATGGAGTGTTGTATGGAGTGCTATTAGAGAAGTGGTTGGTATGGATTTTGTGTATGGAGAGTGCTATCAGACAGTGGTGTAATGGAGTGCTATAGGAGAGTGGTTGGTAATGGAGTGGTGTCATTGGAGTGCTATAGAGAGTGGTGTATGGAGTGCTTGATAGAGAGTGGTGTATGGAGTTGTGTTGGATGTATGGGATGCAGTGCTATACGAAGTGGGTATGGATTGTGCTAGGGAGTGAATGTATGAGTGGTTTGTATGGAGTGCAACGTCCTATAGAGAGTGGTGTATGGAGTGCTATAGACAGTGGCTATAGCGAGTTGTGTATGGAGTGCTATAGAAGTGTCGTATGGAGTTTGTGTTGGAGTGCTAATAGAAGTGGTGTAATGGAGTGCTTATAGACAGTGATAGAGTGGTGTATGGAGTGCTTATCGACAGTGGCTGTATGGAGAGTGGTGTATGGAGTTTGTATGGAGTGTATAGACAGTGGTGTATGGAGTGGCTTATAGAGAGTGGTTGTATGGAGTGAGTGGTAATGGAGTGCTATAGAGGAGTGGTGTGTATGGAGTGCTATAGACGTTGCTATAAGAGAGTGGTGTTATGGAGTGTCATAGACAGTGGGTGTATGGTGTTTGTGTCTGTGAGTGCTTATGAGCTGAGTGTGTATGTATGGAGTGGGTGTTGGAGTGGTTTATAGACAGTGGTGTAGTGGTAGTGCTATAGACAGTGCTTATATAGGAGTGGTGTATGGAGTGCTATAGACAGTGGGTGGTACTGGAGTGGTGTAATGGAGTTGTTATAGAGAGTGGTAGAAGAGTGGTATGGGTGCTATGAGAGTGGTGTAGAGAGTGGTGTAGAGAGTGGTGTATGGAGTGCTGATGGCAGTGGTGTAGAGAGTGGTGTATGGAGTTGCTATAGACAGTGGTGTAAGAGAGTGGTGTGGAGTGGCTGTAGAGAGTGGTGTATGGAGTGTTATAGACAGTGCTGTAGAGAGTGGTGTATGGATGTGTTATAGACAGTGGTGTATGGAGTGTTATAGACAGTGGTATGGAGGGCTAAGAGTGGTGTATGGAGTGGTGTATGGAGTGTTATAGACAGTTGTGGTATGGAGTGTTATAGACAGTGGTGTAGAGAGTGGTGTATGGAGGGCTATAGACAGTGGTGTATGGAGTGGTATAGACTTGTGGTGTATGGAGTGCTATACGAGAGTGGTGTTTGTGTGAGTGTTCTATGTCGGTAGTGGTGATTGGAGTGGTGTATGGAGTGTTATAGACAGTGGTGTGAGAGTGGTGTATGAGTTTGCTAGGACGTGGTGGTATGGAGTGGTGTAGTGGTAGTGTTAATAGAGAGTGGGTGTAGAGGTGGTGTATGGCTGTGCTATAGAGAGTGGTGTAGAGAGTGGTTGTGTGGAGTGCTGTAGAGGAGTGGGTGTTATGGACGTATCGACAGGTGTGTAGAGAGTGGTGTATGGAGTGTTATAGACAGTAGAGGGTGTATGGAGTGGTGTATGGAGTGTTTATAAGAAGTGGTGTAGGAGAAGTGGTGTATGGGAGGCTATAGACAGCTGGTGTGATGATGTAGTGCTATGAGACTGTGCTGTAGGGTGCTATAGAAGTGGTGTATGGAGTGTCTTATAGGCAGTGGTGTATGGGAGTGGTGTATGGAGTGCTGTAATATGACAGTGGTGTATGGAGTGTTATAGCAGTGGTGTAGAGAGTGGGTGTATGGAGTGGTAGGAAGTGTGTAGAGAAGTGGTGTTATGGAGTGCTATAGAGAGTGGTGTAGAGAGTGGTGTATGGAGTGCTATGGACAGTGGTGTAAGAGAGGTTTGTAGGGTGTGAGAGTGCTTAGAGAGTGGTGTATGGATGTTATAGAAGTGGTGTAACTGAGAGTGCTATAGAGAGTGTTAGAGAGTGGTGTAGAGGTGGTGTATGGACAGTGCTATGGACATGTGTTGTGGTAGAGAGTGGTGTATGGAGTGCTATAGACAGTGGTGTTAGAGAGTGGTGTGTGGAGTGTGTAGAGAGTGGTTGTTATGAGTGTTATAGATCGTGGTGTAAGAGTGGTGTATGGAGTGTTATAGACAGTGGTGGTCATCAGAAGTGAGTAGTGATGCATAGAGAGTGTGTAAGAGAGTGGTGTATGGAGTGCTATAAAGAGTGGCTGATATGTAGAGTGATGGCCGTGGTGTAATGAGTAGGTGCTGTAGAGAGTGGGCTGTAGAGAGTGCTGTAAGAGAGTGATGTAGACGAGTGATGTAACGAGTGCTGTAGAGGAGTGCTGTCGAGAGTGCTGTAGGAGAGTGCTGTAGAGAGCTGGTTGTAGAGAGTGAATCATGGAGAATGGTGTGATGGAGTTGTGGTTGGAGTGCTATAGAACAGTGTGTATGGAGTGCTATAGAGAGTGGTGTATGGAGTGGTGTATGGAGTGCTATAGGTAGAAGTGGTGTATGGAGTGCTATAGACAGTGGCTATACGAGAGTGGTGTATGGAGTGGCTATAGACAGTGTGTAACTGGAGTTTGTGTATGGAGCTGTCTTATAGAGAGTGGTGTATGGAGTGTTATAGACAGTCGGTGTAAGGAGTGGCTATAGACAAGTAGCCTATATAGAGTGGTGATTGAGTGCTATAGATCAGTGGTGTATGGAAGTGGTGTATGGAGTTGTTGTATGGAGTGCTATAGACAGTGGTGTATGAGAGTGCTATAGAGAGTGTGTATGGAGTGGTGTATGGAGTGCTCATAGAGAGTGGTGTATGGAGTGCTATAAGAGCAGTGCTATAGAGAGTGGTGTTGGAGTGCTATAGACAGTGTGTATGGGAGTTTGTGTATGAGTGGCTATAGAAGTGGTGTATGGAGTGGTGTAGTGGAGTGTTATAGACAGTGGTGTATGGAGTGGCTATAGACAAGTGCCTATAATAGCGTTGGTGTATGGAGTGCTATTAGACAGTGGTGTATGGAGTGGTGTATGGAGTGTTTAGAGAGTGTTGTATGGGAGTGC
This sequence comes from Salvelinus sp. IW2-2015, assembly GCF_002910315.2. NCBI lineage: Eukaryota > Metazoa > Chordata > Actinopteri > Salmoniformes > Salmonidae > Salvelinus > Salvelinus sp. IW2-2015. Next base: position 108,902 of record NW_019943671.1, on the reverse strand, counting down.
TAATTAGAGAGTGGGGTGTAGTCAGAGTGTGGTAGAGAGTGGGTCGTATGGAGTGCTATGGGACAGTCGGTGTAGAGAGTGGTGTATGGGAGATGCTATAGACAGTGTGTGAGAGAGATAGGTGGGTGGGTGGAGTGTCGATACGCAGAGTGTGGTATGAGTGTTAACTAGACGTGGGTTGTAGAGCTAGTGGTGTATAGGCGAGTGGTTTGACAGTGGTTCGTATTGGAGTTGTTATAGAACCGTTGGGTGGTTGGAGTTTTGTGTATGGGTGCTTTGAAGAATGTTGTAATGGAGTGGTGGTAATGGGAGTGTTTAGACAGTGGGTGTATGGAGTGCTATAGACAGTGGGTCTATATTAGAGTGGTGTATGGAGTGCTATAGACTAGCTGGTGGGTAATTGGAGTGGTGTATGGGTTCGTTATAGAGAGTGTTGTCTGCGGTGCTATTGATAGAAGATTGTTTAGGCTGTTCAGGGTGTAAGAGAGTTAGAGAGTAGGCATGAGGTGGTGTAATTGGAGTGCTTTGATGGACCGTGGGTGTAGATGAGGATGGTGTGTAACTTGGCTATCCCGTGGGTGGTAGGCGCGGGTGTGGGGCTATCACGCGTGTAGCAAAGCTGAGTAAACGTCGTTTATAGTACTGGAGTGAAGTGCACTGGAGTATGAGCTGTATTAAAACTCTGCTAGTACTAGGAATCACTGTAGAAGCTGTATTAGCTCTGTAGTACTAATCACTGTAAAGCCTGTAAGTAACTCTGTAGTACTATGCACTGTACACCGCTGTAGTAACTCCTATGTAGTACTAATCACTGTAAAGCTGTATTAACTGTAGTCATACTATTCAACATTGTAAAGCTGCAGTAACTCTGTAGTACTGAATCACTGTAAAGCCTGCAGTAACTCTATATAATACTAACCTGTAAAAAGCTGCAGTAACTTCTGTAGTAACTAATCACTGTAAAGCTGCAGTAACTCTGTATACTAATCCCTGTAAGCTGCAGTAGCATCTGTAGTACTAATCACTGTAAAGCTGCAGTAAACTCTATGTAGTACTAAATCACTGTAAAAGCTACAGTAATCTCTATGTAATGACTAATCCCCCTGTAAGCTGCAAGGGTAACTCTGTCGTTACTAATCGCGGACTGTAAAGCTTGCCAGTAGGACTCTGTGGGAGTTAACTAACTCCCCTGTAAAGCTGCAGTAACTCTGTAGTTCACTAATTCACTGTAAAGCTGCAGTAAACTGCTGTAGTACTAAATCACGTAAAAGCTGCCGTAACTCTCTAGTACTAATCAAACTGTAAAGCTGGCAGTAACTCCTGGTAGTTTACTAATCACCTGGGGTAAAGCGGTGGCAGTAACTTGCCAATGCACCAATGAGTGGGTGGTCTGAATGACTGAACCCTAACCTCTGCTAGCGCTCAGTCCTCCGCCGCACTGGGTACTCCAGTCCCTAAAGCCCTCTCATCCTGAATTACATCTGAAGGCAATCACAGAAGCCCAGTTGAATTCCCTTTTATTGCTTTGCTTTTTCCTCTAAGCCTAAGTCTCCCCGACTGCCTAGGGTGAGTGGCCTCGTCAGAAAAGACTCTGACCCAAAACCTCCTGGGGAGACTTAGAGCTGTAGATGCTGTAGATGTAGTACTAGTGGTGCAGCGCGAGACACTGGGAGTGTGTGTGAGTGGTTGTGTGGGTGGGGTGGTGGGTGTTGTGTGTGGTGGTGTGTGTTGGTGTTGTGGTGTGTGTGTAGTGTGTGTCGTGTGTGTTTGTGTGTGTTGTGTGTGTGTGTGTGTGGTGTGTGTGTGGTGTGTGTGTTTGTGTGTGTGTGTGCTGTGTGGTGGTGTGTGTGTGTGTGTGTGTGGTGTGTGTGTGTGTGTGTGTTGCTGTGTGTGTGTGAGAGAGAGAGGAAGATCAGGCCCGGTTGGGTAGGCGGGCCCTGCAGGGACAGCTTGAAGGTATTAAGGTCCTGACTAGCAGCATGGATGTCTGCTAGTCACTCTTCCTAGTGAACGAGCCTCCGCAACCTCCCGACCCTCGTGACCTCCTGACGCGAACACACATGTACAGTACGATACATACATCATACACCACACACACACAACACAGCACCCACACCACACGCACGCCACGCACACACACACACACACAGCACACACACACACACCACACACACACACACACACCACACACACACCACACACGCACACACACACACACACACACACAACACACACACCCACACACACACACACTGGCCAAACTGAACCGATATTAAACACATTCAGTACACCGATTTCAACACGCTGGACACAAGACGCCCTAGCTTTGGTTTCTCGTCAGGATTGCAATGGACCTTTCCTTGAGAAAATTTCAGAGGGATTATTAACAAGGCTGCTGCAATTCTTCCAATATGTCACTTTCCCCCTTCCATATTGTCTCACTGCTGGGCTGAGGGGATACCTTACCTTGCCCTCAGATATCAAACCACATATTGTCTCACTGGCTGGGCTGAGGGCATAACCTTACTGCCTCAGATATAGGAACCACATATTGTCTGCACTGTTTGGGCTGAGGGACTAACCTTACTGCCCTCAGATATAAACCACATATTGTCCTCACTGTCTGGGCTGAGGGCATACCTTACTGCCTCAGAAGGAGTAAACCACATACCTGTCTGCAGTGCTGGGGGCTGAAGGGGAAACCTTACTGCTTAGATATAAACCACATATTGTCTCACTGCTGGGCTGAGGGGATACCTTACTGGCCGTCCAATATAACCACATACTTGTCTCACTGGCTGGGACCTGAGGGCAATGCCTTACTGCCTCAGATCTATAAAACCACATCTTGTCCCCCCTTTCACTTTTGCCCCCCCCTGGGGCTGAGGGGATCACCTAGCTGCCTCAGATATAACACCACATGATTGTCTCACTGCTGGGCTGAGGATACCTTTACTGCCTGCAATATAAACCACATATTGTCTCAGTGGCGTGGGGCTGAGGGCATACCTTACTGCCTCCAGCATATAAACCACATTTGTCTCAGTGCTGGGCTGAAGGGGAAACCTTACTGGCTCAGATATAAACGCACACTATTGTCTCACTGCTGGGCTGCAGGGGATACCTTGACTGCCGTCAGATATAAACCACCTATTGTCCTCACTGGCTGGGCTGAGGGGAAACCTTAACTGTCCTCAAGATATACAACCACCATATTGTCCTCACTGCTGGGCTGAGGGGAAATACCATTACTCGCCGTCAGAATATAAACCACAGAGCAAGGCCACTGCTGGGCTGAGTGGATGCCTTTTACTGCCTCAGATAATAAAACACATATTGTCCACTGCTGGGCTGACGTGGATGCCTTACTGCCTAGATAAAACCAACATATTGTCTCACTGCTAGGTGCATGAGTGGCATGCCTAACTGCCTCAATATAAAACCACAGGCAAGGGCCCACTGCTGGGCTGAGTGGATTGCCTTACTTGCGTCAGATATAAACCACAGAGCAAGGCCCACTGCTGGGCTGAGTGGATGCTTACTGCCTCAGATATAAACCAAGAGCCAGGCCCATCTGCTGGGCTGAGTGGATGCCCTTACTGCCCGTGCAAGATAATAAACACCAGAGCAAGGCCCACTGGCTGGGGCTGAGTGGATGCCTTGACTGCCTCAGATATAACCCACAGAGCAAGGCCCACTGCTGGGCTGGAGTGGATGCCTTACTGCTCAGAATATAAACCAGCAGAGCAAGGCCACTGCTGGGGCTGCAGTGGATGCCTTTACTGCCCTCAGATATAAACCACAGAGCAAGGCCCCACTGGCTGGGCTTGAAGTGGAATGCCTTACTGCCTCAGATTATAAACCAACAGAGCAAGGCCCACTGCTGGCGCTGAGGGGATACCTTACTGCCTCAGCATATAGGAACCACAGAGCAGGCCCACTGCTGGCTGAGGGGATGCCTTAACCTGCCTCAGATATAAACCACAGACGCAAGGCCCACTGCTGGGCTGCAGTGGACTGCCTTACTGCCCTTCAGATATAAACCAACAGAGCAAGGCCCACTGCTGGGCTGAGGGGATGCCTTAGCGCCTCAGATATAAACCACAGAGCACGGCCCACTGCTGGCTGAGTGGAAAGTTGCCTTACTGCCTCAGATATAAACCACAGAGCACAGGCCCACTGCTGGGCCTGAGTGGAGTGCCTTACTCGGCCTCCGATGATACAACCCACAGAGCAAGGCCCACTGCTGGGCTTGAGGGATAACCTTACTGCTCAGATATAAACCAGCAGAGCAAGGGCCCACTGCTGGGCTGAGGGGATGCCTAACTGCCTCAGATATAAACCAACAGACGGCAAGGCCCACTGGCTGGAGCTTGAGGGGATGCCTTAACTCGCCTCAGATACTAAACCGCACAGAGCAAGGCCCACTGCTGGGCTGAGTACTCCCGTCTTTCTTTTAGCTAACATTCCACTCCTTGCCACTCCTTGTCATTGACCAGTGTGTTTGTCTGTGTCTTGTGTCTGTGGTGCGTGTCTGTGTCGTGTCTGTGTCTGTTTCTGTGTCTGTGTCTGTAGTTCTGTGTGTGTATGTGGTGTGTACTGTGGTGTGTGTGTGTGTCTGTGTCTGTGTCTGTGTCTGTGTGCGTGTCTGTGTTGTGTCTGTGTCTGTGTGCTGTCTGTGTCTGTGGTCGGTGTGTCTGTGTCTGTATCTGTGCTGTGTATCGTGTGTGTAATGTGTCTGTGTCTGTGTCTGTGGTCCTGTGTCTGTGTCTGTTGTCTGTGTCTGTGTGTGTGTGCCGGAATGTAGCTGTATGCTAGATGCTAGTTACCCGGTAGTTAGCAATTCCATCTGAGCAACCGTCCCAATAACTTTTGACATGTTGTCATGACTGAGCAGTACAAGGTGTCAGGAGGGATATAATACCAATAAACTTTCATTAGAGATGCCTGCTCACTTACACCCAATACCCTTTTTCATGGGAATCCTGGGCCAACTGAGTTTATAGAAGCATCTAGATGCAGGGAATGCTGAGTCCTGGGGATCAGGTCCCCCAAGTCAGTCAACACAAGTGGGAAAACGGCACCAACTGATCTAGAAAGGCAAAACATTAAATACAATAAATGTTAATAAAATAACAAATAATGTAAACGGCTAATAAAAGTGATCACTCCTACTCAGCAGACGCTTGGTAACAGTGATATGACCCCTGACCCCGTAAATGTGCTGGCCTAGATGTATATACTTTCACATTGGAATTTTTCTGCACAGAACAGCAACTAGAGCGGGATGCATTAAGCAGGCTCGGGGCTCGGCTGCGGCTTCAAGGTCAGGTCAGCACAGTATCGGCTCGGTCTCAGGTCAGGTCAGTCGTGTGGAAAGGGTTCATTTACCTGAGGAGGCAAATTGTAAAGCACTAACCTGCAACAACAATTTCACAAGATTTTACTGAGTTAGCAGTTCATATAAGGAAAATCAGGTCAATTGAATTAAATTTCATTAGCCGTAATTTTAATGGATGGGGTCACATGACTCGGGTCAATATCATACCATGCAATGCTGTTGGTCATCAGCATACCTTAAAAAAAAGGTGGGCGTGGATCAGAAAACAGTCAGTATCTGCGTGTGACCACCATTTGCCTCATCAGTCCAGGGCCACACAATGGAGGGCGGCAATCATGGTAAGTGAGGAAATGAACATCAATTTTGATCGTTTGGTAAGCTCTGGTGGACATATCCTGCAGGCGAGCACTGCCAAATTGGCACACTATCCCTCAAACCGTAAGCGCCATTTGGTGCACGATTTTAGAGTGGCCTTTTTATTGTCCCAAGCACAATGGTGCACCTGTGGTTAATGATCATGGGTGCTAACTTTCAATTCAACTTCTTGATATACCCACACCTGTCAGGCGGATGGCTAATCCTTGGGCAAACGGCCAAATGCTCACTAACAGGGATGTTAACAAATTTGTGCAAAAAATGTAAGAGGAAATACTATTTTTTTGCGTATGGAAAAATGTCTGGCATATTTTATTTCAGCTCATCGAAAACATGGGACCACACTATTACATGTTGTGCTTATATTTTTGTTCCAGTGTAGAGAGACAGACTGACCGTGGTTCTTGTTTATCTAAGAGGAAATGTGATAATGTTGGGTAGCTGCATGTCTGGCCAGCTGGTTTCTTACACTGCGTACGGAACTGACAGGCTGTGAGGTCCATGGAGGGAGAGGCTGAGGTTTGTTTGAGCAGGGTGGCCTTCCCTGTCTGGTCTGTTGTCTGTCCCCTGTCTGTCTGTCTGTCTGTTCTGTGCTGTCCTGTCTGTCTGTCTGTCTGTCTGTCTGTCTGTCTGTCTGTCTGTCTGTCTGTCTGTTTCTGTCTGTCTGTCTGCTCTGTCTGTCCTGGTCTGTCTGTCTGTCTGCCTTCCTGTCTGCTAGCCTTCCTGTCTTTCGCCCTCCTCCCCCCTGCCTGCTGTCTGTCTGTTTGGTCCTGCCCTCCTCCTCCCTCCCCCTGCATCCCTCCATCCCTGCCCTGTGATATCAGCTCCTTCTGCTATCTTATGATTGCATTCCAGAACATCACACCACATGCACGTTACACACGAAAGCAACACACAAACTATCTTTCTAATCTTTCCTGAGTGCCACATACCACAGAGTCTATTGACATGCTTGAGGCTTCCCAGTCTTTCCTGTCAGAAGATAAGGAGGCTTAATGACACTATGGACTTACTCTGAAGATAAGACCAGACTGGTTAGGTGTTACAGGAGTTTAAGCCCTACAGCAATACACCTGTTGTTGTTCATCAACATGGGGGGTTAGAGTAGAGTCGAATAGAGGTAGAGTAGAGTAGAATAGAGTAAGACGTAGAGTAGAATAAATTACGAGTACAGTAGAGTAGAGTCGAAGTACGGGTAGAGTACAGTAGAGTAGAATACGAGTGGAGTCACAATAGACGTAGAGTAGAGTAGAGTAGAGTAGAATAGAGTGGAGGTAACAATAGAGTAGAGTAAACGGTAGAGTAGAGTACAGGTAGAGTAGAGTAGAGTAGAGTAGAGTAGAGTAGAAAGTAGGATGGCTAGCAGAAGTACAGTAAGAGTAAGAGTACAATAGAGTAGAGTAGAATCTAGTATAGTAGGGTACAGTAGAGTAGAGTAGAGTAGAAATAAGAATAGGTGGAGTACAATGAGTAGAGTAGAGTAGAGTAAGGTATGAGACAGAGTGGAGAGTACAATAAGGGGTAGGAGTACGGTAGGTGAGTACAGGTAGAGTACGGTAGAGTACAGTAGACACGTACAGTGAGTAGAGTACAATAAGAGTAAAGCAGTAGAATATAGTATACGTAGGTACAGTAGAGTAACGGTAGAGTAAACATAGAGTAGAGTTAGAAGTAGAATAGAGTAGCGCTACAATAGACGTAAAGAGATAGAGGTACACTAAAGTACGAGTTAGAGTAGAGTACAACGGTAGAGTAGAGTAGGAGGTAGAATGATAAGAAGTAGAGTAAGTAAGTAGTAGTTTAGAGTAACGGTAGAGTAGGAGTAGCGTAGAGTGCAGTAGAGTACAGGTAGAGTACAAAGTAGCAGTAAGAGGTAAGAAATAAGAGTAGAGTACGGAGAGGTAGCGCGTGGGAGTACTGAGTATGAAGGTAGATGGCAGTAGAGTACAGTTACAGAAGGGAGGTAGAGTAGAGTACAGATAGTAGTAGAGGTATGAGGGAATAGGTTAGTTATAGTAAGGTCGTCAGAGTAGAGTAGACGGTAGAGTGAGTAGAGTAAGAGTCAGAGTAGCAGTCACGGCACTCTCTACAGCACTCTCTACATCACTCTACACCACTCTCTACACCACTCTCTACACCACTCTTTACAGCACTCTCTACATCACTCTACACCACTCTACATCACTCTCTACATCACTCTCTACAGCACTCTCTACAGCACTCTTTACAGCACTCTTTACATAACTCTCTACAGCACTCTCTACATCACTCTCTACATCACTCTACACCACTCTCTACACCACTCTCTACACCACTCTACATCACTCTCTACATCACTCTCTACATCTCTCTACATCACTCTTTACAGCACACTCTACATCACTCTTTACATCACTCTCTACACCACTCTACACCACTCTACATCACTCTCTACATCACTTTCTACATCACTCTTTACAGCACACTCTACATCACTCTATATCACTCTTTACATCACTCTCTACATCGCTCTCTACATCACTCTTTACAGCACACTCTACATCACTCTATATCACTCTTTACACCACTCTCTACACCACTCTACATCACTCTCTACATCTCTCTACATCACTCTTTACAGCACACTCTATATCACTCTACACCACTCTCTACACCACTCTACACCACTCTACATCACTCTCTACACCACTCTACATCACTCTCTACATCACTCTCTACATCACTCTCTACATCACTCTCTACATCTCTCTACAGCACACTCTACATCACTCTATATCACTCTTTACATCACTCTCTACAGCACTCTATATCACTCTCTACATCACTCTATATCACTCTCTACATCACTCTTTACAGCACCCTTCACATCACTCGTTACATCACTTTCTATATCACTCTCTACATCACTCTCTACATCACTCTTTACAGCACCCTTTACATCACTCTCTACATCACTTTCTACATCACTCTCTACATCACTCTCTACATCACTCTCTACAGCACTCTCTACAGCACTCTCTACATCACTCTCTATCACTGACTTGTATTTGAGTGAAGAGGCTGAATGCTTCATGTGGTTCCATTTCCAGTGCATCCATTCCAAAGAGGTGTCTCCTCATTTCTACAGCACTCCATACACCACCTCTCTACACACTGTTCCCATAGCACTCCATACACACTCTCTACACCACTCTCTATAGCACTCCATACACCACTCTCACACCACTGTCCTAGCACTCCTTACACCCACTCTCTACACCACTGTCTATGAACACTCCATACACCACTGTCTTAACACTCCATCCACCACTCCATACACCACTGTCTATAACACTCCATACCACTGTCTATAGCACTCCATACAGCACAGTCTATAGCACTCCAACACCCACTGTCTATAGCCCTCATACACCACTCTCTACACCACTGTCTATAACACTCCATACACCACTCATCACAGTCCAAAAACTCCATACACACCTGTCTACACACTTCTATACACCACTCCATACACCACTCTCTACAGCACTCCACACACACACTCTCTACACCACTCTCTATAGCACTCCATACACACTCTCTCACCACTCTCTATAACACTCCTACACCACTCATACACCACTGTCCATAGCAACTCATACACCACTCTCTACACCACTGTCTATAACACTCCATACACCACTCCATACCCATGACTATAACACTCCACACCACTGTCTATAGCCTCATACACCACAGTCTATAGCACTCCATACCACTTCTATAGCCTCCATACACCACTCTCTACACACTGTCTAAACACTCCATACCACAACTGTCTATAACACTCATACCCACTCCATACACCACGTCTATTAGCCCCTACACACTGTCTATAACACTCCATACACCACTGTCTATAACACTCCATACACCACTCTCTACACCACTGTCTATAACACTCCATACACCACTCTCTACAGCACTCCACACACCACTCTCTACACCACTGTCTATACACTCCATCCCACTCTACACCCTGTCCATGCACTCCATACACCTCCTCTATCACCACTCTCTACACACTCTCTATGACACCATATCACCCGATCTCTCTACACCACTCTCTATAACATCCATACACCCTCATACACCACTGTCTATAGCACTCTCACCCACTCTAATGCACTGCTATAGCACTCCTATACACCACTGTCTATAACACTCCACACCACTCAACACACTCTCCTAAGCACTCCTACACAAACTCCATACACCACTGGCTATAGCACTCCATCACCACTCTCTATAGACTGTCTATAGCACTCCATCACCACTCTCTAAGCACTCCATACACCACTCCATCACCACTCTCTATAGCACTCCATACACCACTGTCATAGCTCATATACACTCCATACACCACTCATACACCACTGTCTATAGCACTCCATACACCATCTATATGCACTACTGTATACACTCATACACCACTGTCTATAACACTCCATACACCACTCCATCACCACTCTCTATAGCACTCCATACACAAACTCCATACCACCACTGTCTATAGCACTCCATACACCACTCCTATAGCACTGTCTATAGCACTCCATACACCACTTCTATAGCACTCCATACACCCAACACCATACACCACTCTCTATAGCACTCCATACACACTGTCTATAGACATACACAGTCCATACACCACTCTCATATAGCACTCCATACACCACTCTCTATAGCACTCCATACACCACTCCATACACCATCTCTATAGCACTCCATACACCACTGTCTATAGCACTCCATACACAACTCCATACACCACTCTCTATAGCACTCCATACACCACTCCATACACCACTGTCTATAGCGCTCTCTACAGCACTCCATACACCACAGCACTCTATAACACTCTCTACAGCACTAAACACTCTCTACAGCACTCTCTACATCACCTCTCTACAGCATCTCTACACATCTCTACAGCACTCTCTACACACTCTCTACACTCTACACCACTCTCTACATCACTCTACACACTCTCTCACTCTCTACCATCTCTTACATCCACTCTTTACAGACACTCTACATCACTCTCTACACACTCTACACCACTCTAACTCACTCTCATATCACTCTCTACATCACTCTTTACAGCACACTCACATCCTCAATATCACTCTTTAATCACTCTCTACATCCTCTACATCATCTAGTCTCTCTACATCACGCTTTACAGCACACTCTACATCACTCTATATCACTCTTACACTATCCATCAGACCACTCTCATAAACCTCCATACACCACTCATAACACTTCATATAGCACTCCATACACCACTCATATAGCCACGTCTATAGCACTCCATACACCACTGTCCTATAACTCATCCCACTCATTGCACCTCTATAGCACTCCATACACACAAACTCCCTACCACCACTGTCTATAGCACTCCATACACCACTCTCATATAGCAACTCAGCAACACCACTCCCTACATCACTCTCTATAGCACTCCTACACCACTGTCTATAGCACTCCAACACAACGCCATTACACACACTCATCTATGCATCCATACACCACTCTCTATAGCACTCCATACACCACTCCATACACCACCCTATGCCATCCTACCCACTGCTCATATACACTCCATACACCACTCTCTATAGCACTCCATACACCACCACTACACCACTGTCTATAGCGTCTCTACGCACTCCATACACCAGCAGCACTCTATAACACTCTAGCACATCTATAACACTCTCTACAGCACTCTAAACCTCTCTACAGCTCTCTACCACTCTCTACAGCACTCTCTACAGCACTCTCTACAGCACCTTCTACATCACTCTCACACTCTCTACACCACTCTCTACACCACTCTCTTACACCTCTACAGCACTCTACACACACTCTCTACTATCTCTACACACTCTCTACACTCAGCCTTACATACTCTCTACACAACTCTCTACACACTCTCTACATCACTCTACACCACTCTACACACCACTCTCTACACCACTTACATTCACTCTCTACATCACTCTCTACACTCTCCTTACCACTCACTCTTTACAGCACTCTACATCACTCTTTACACACTCTCTACACCACTACACACTCACAACACTCTACATCACTTTCTACATACACTCTGACACACACTCTTTTACATCACTTCTACTATCACTCTTTACATCTCTCTACACTCCTCTTACATCACTCTTTACAGCACACTCTACATTCACTCTATATCACTCTTACACCATCCTCTACACACTCTACATCCTCATCTAATCCTCTCATTCACTCTTTACAGCACACTCTACATCACTCTACACCACTCTCTACACCACTCTACACCACTCTACATCACTCTCTAACACCATCTCACCACCTCTACATCACTCTCTACATCCTCTCTAATCTCTCCTTACAGCACACACTCACATCACTCTATATCACATCTTTACATCACTCCTCTACAACACTCCATACTCACTCTCTACATCATCTTAACACTCTCATCCTCTACAGCACCCTCTCACATAATCACTCTTTACATCACTTTCTACTCACTTATCTATATCACTCCTCTACATCACTCTCTACATCACTCTTTACAGCCCTTGTTACATCACCTTCCTTTACTACATATCCCATCTCTCTTAACCATTCCCACTCTCTTCTCCCACTCTACATCCTCTTACATCACTCTCTCCTCTACACCACACACCTCATCTACTCCACTACATCTATCACTGACTTGTATTGTCACGTTGAAGAGGCTGAATGCTTCATGTGGTCCATTTCCAGTGCATCCATTCCAAAGAGGTGTCTCCTCATTTCTCCCTCTCCCATCAACAGTGAATATGTAGAACTAACTTCTGGAGTGAACAAAGGCAGTCAGAAAAGGGACAACTTTTCAGAAATAAAATGCAGCTCATAAATCTGGTAACCCCGCAGGTAACGACCTTTCACCTTCTTCTGACTCTCGGAATGTAGAGCTCCACTGGCACACGGTGTTTCTGGGACAGGAGAGTGGTGTGTTGATCCAACTGATTGTGCTCACTTTCAGTTCATTTGTGAGAATTCCAGAGCTGTACAAGGTGCCATGACTCCATAGCATGTGTGCAAGCTGGGCTGTACACCGTTTATACCGTATACGCGGTATTTCAATACTATTTTCAAACATTTAAAAATGTAAAAAAAATGTGTGAGGTTGCGTGCTAAATGATCTCCAGCTCCGGGCTCCAGCTATGCATCGTGTTGCTAACTTGGTAGCTAAGTGGCTAGATGTCAACATCAAGCTTCTTGGTTACAGCAGAATCATTTAATCCCCTCCTGAATCAAGATCCATGTTTCCTAAATATTTTTTGCGTAAATTCTTGTATTTTTAATAATAATAATAGCTCCACTGTCTGGCACTTCCGGTAATACCGTATACCGCCGGTATGGTACAGAAATGGATTGAACATCTGGACACCACCCAATCTACCTGTGAGTGTGTGTACGTTGTGTTAATAATATGTATGGAGGTGAGTGTGTGGAGGTTTGGTAAGACATTTCACATGAAACTGCGTCCGTCCGCCGCGTGTCGTGTGTGTGTTGTGTGTGTGGTGTGTGTGTGTGTGTGTGTGTGTGTGTGTGTGTGTGGTGTCTGTGTTCTCACCTTGGCAGAGGTCTCGTACCATCCCACAAGCCGTTCTCCTGACAGAATTCTCCAATTGAATCCCATTGTTGGTCAGCACGTCCTGCCCCTGTCGCACTATAGCCAATAGCACAT
>NW_019943671.1:72106-93597 GCF_002910315.2 Salvelinus sp. IW2-2015 | reverse complement strand
GGCCACATTTTTCCCATTGGCCAGTGTGAGTTTAGAGTCCAGGTCCTCCTTCCACTTGGTGACGGCCTCGAAGGAGGAAGGCCGTGTCATGTCAAACACGATGAACGCCCCCATGGCCTCACGGTAGTAGACCCGGGTCATGTTCCCAAACCGCTCCTGACCTGACACACACACACAGTATTGTTAGTTAGTACTGATAGCAGTAGACCCGGGTCATGTTCCCAAACCACTCCTGACCTGACACACACACAGTATTGTTAGTTAGTACTGATAGCAGTAGACCCGGGTCATGTTCCCAAACCGCTCCTGACCTGACACACACACAGTATTGTTAGTTAGTACTGATAGCAGTAGACCCGGGTCATGTTCCCAAACCACTCCTGACCTGACAAACACAGTGTTGTTAGTTAGTACTGATAGCAGTAGCAGGACTAAACGCTATACCTTGGCCTTGTGATAAAACATGTGTCTTGTTGCCACACCACCCCTGACCCTAATACCATATCATAAGCCCTGGTAACACCACTGAGATGAAGGTTCCTTTAGGCTGATAACAACCATTTGCCTCAGGGCAAAGAGTCGACTACACAGTCCCGGTCACAGTCCTGGTCACAGTCGTAGAGGGTCACATTCATTAATCAAGCCCGGTAAAATACGACAACGTGGACAGACAGGGTACATCTCACTCCACACGTAGATCAAATATACAGTACCAGTCAAAAGTTTGGCACACCTACTCATTCAAGGGTTTTTCTTTATTTTTACATTGCAGAATAATAGTGAAGACATCAAAACTATTAAATAACACATATGGCAAAGTGTTAAGCAAATCAAAATATATTTTATATTTGAGATTCTRCAAAGTATCCACCCTTTGCTTTGATGACAGCTTTGCACACTGTGCATTCTCTCAACCAGCTTCAATGTTTTTCCAACAGTCTTGAAGMACTTCCCACATATGCTGAGCACTTGTTGGCTGCTTTTCCTTCKCTCTGRYGTCCAACTCATCACAAACCATCTCAATTGGGTTGAGGTCAGGTGATTGTGGAGGCCAGGTCATCTGATACAGCACTRCATCACTCTCCTTCATGGTCAAATAGCCCTTACACAGCCTGGAGGTGTGTTGGGTCATTGTTCCGTTGTAAAACAAATGATAGACCCACTAAGCGCAAATCAGATGGGATGGTGTTCACTTGGCGAAATGATGTTGTAAGGCCATGTTGGGTTAGAATTCTGAAATAAATGAAATCACAGACAGAGTCACCAGCAAAGCGCCCCACATCATCACACCTCCTCCTCCATGCCTCAACGGTGGAACACACATGGCGGAGATCCGCCGTTCACCTACTCTGTCTCTCACAAATGATACGGCATGTTGGAACCAATATCGCAATTTGGACTCATCAGACCAGGACAGATTCCACCCATGTCCATTGCTCGTGTTTTCTTTGGCCAGCAAATCTTTCCTTCTCATTGATGTCCTTTAGTAGTGGGTTTCTTTGCAGCAATTCGACCATGAAGGCCTGATTCACGCAGTCTCTCGCCTGAACAGTTTGATGTTGAAATGTATCTGTTTACTTGAACTCTGAGAAGCATTTTATTTGGGCTGCACATTTCTGAGGCTGGTAACTCTAATGAACTTATCCTCTGCAGCAGAGGTAACTCTGGGTCTTTCCTTTCCTCTGGCGGTCCTCATGGAGAAGCCAGTTTTCATCATAGCACTTGATGGTTTTTGCATGTACTTGAAGAAACTTTCAAGTTCTTGAAACGTTCTGGAATTGACTGACCTCAATGTCTTCATGTCTGATGGAACTGCGTCAGTATTCTCTCTTGCTTATTTGAGCTGTTCTTGCCATAATATGGACTTGGTCTTTTACCAAACAGGGCCATCTTCTGTATAACCACTCTACCTTGTCACAACACAACTGATTGGCTCAAGGAAAGAAATTCCATAAATTAACTTTGAACAAGGCACACAACCCTGTTTAATTTAAATGCATTCGCGTGACTAACTTCATGAAGAGAGAGAGGGAGAAGAGGAGGGAGAAGAGAGAGAAAGAGGGTAGACCACCAGAGAAAGGGAGCCGAGAGAGAGACCCACCAGAGAGCAGAGGGAGCCGCAGCCATGAGAAGAGAGGCGAGTCCCACCAGAGTAGTGGAGGGAGCAGTCCACCGAGGAGAGAAGGGAGCCCAACCAAGAGAGTGAGGGAGCCACCAGAGTGGAGAAAGAGGAGGCCCACCAGAGAGTGAGGGAGCCCACCAGAGTGAGAGAAAGAGGGAGCACCCAGGGAGAGAGGGGAGCCCACCAGAGAGTGAGGGGCCACCAGAGTCGGAGAGAAAGAGGGAGCCCCACCAGAGGTGAGGGAGCCGCACCCAGAGAGAGAGAGAAAGAGGAGCCCACCAGAGAGAGAGGAGACCAGACAGAGGAGCAGTAGAGAAAGAGGGAGACCACCAGAGAGATGAGGGAGCCGCACAGAGAAGTGAGGAAAGAGGCAGAGACCAACCAGAGAGAGAGGGAGGCCACCAGAGAGGAGAGAAAGAGGACCACAGAGAAGAGAGGGAGGCCACCAGAGGAGAGAGGACAGAGAGAGGAGCCACCCAGAGAAAGAGGGAGCCACACCAAAGGAGAGAGAAGAAGAGGAGAGCCACAGAGACAAGAGGGAGCCAGCAGAGTAGAGAGACAGAGGGAGCCCACCCACGAGAGAGAGATGCGAGCCCAGCAGAAGAGTGAGAGCCCAACAGAGAGAACCCCACCAGAAGTGAGGGGAGCCCACTCAGGAGAGAGAGAACAGAGGGAGCCCACAGAGAAAGAGGGAGACCCACCAGAAGGAGACGAAGAGGGAGCCACAGCGAGAGAGAGAGAAAGAGAAGGAGGGGCCCAACCAGAGAGGAGGAGAAGAGACCACCATGAGAGAGGGCCACCGAATAGAGAGGGAGACCAAGAAAAGAGGAGCCCCCCAGAGAGAGACAGAGAGGGAGCCCACCAGAGAGAGAGATAGCAGGCGCGGAGTGAGAGAAAGAGGGAGCACCAGAGAGAGAGAGGCCAACAGAGGAGAGAGAGAGCCCACAGAAGAGGAGAAAGAGGGAGCCACCAAGAGAGAGAGAGAGCCATCAGAGAGAGAGGAGCCCACAGAGAGAGAGAGAGGCCCACAGAGGGAGAAAACGAGAGCCACCAGAGAGAGAGAAGAGGAGCCAGCAGAGGAGAGAGAGGAGCCACCAGAGAGTGAGAAAAGAGGAGCCACAAAAGAGGACCACCGAGAAGAGAAGAGCGAGCCCCACCAGAGAGGAACTGCCCCGAGTGAGAGAAAGAGGCGAGCCCACACGAGAGAGAGAGAGCGAGAGAGGAAGCCCCACCAGAGACGAGAGAAAGAGGGAGCCCACCAGCAAGAAGAGAGAGCCCAATCAGAGAGAGAGGGGAGCCACAGCAGGAGAGACGAGACCACCAGAGAGAGAGAAAGAGAGCCCCCAGAGGAGGAGCAAAGAGGGAGCCCAGCAGAGAGAGAAGAGAGGCCACCGAGAGTGGAAAAGCAGGGAGCCTCCCAGAGAAGAGAGGGATCGAGAAGACCCACCAGAGTGAGAGAGAAAGAGGGAGCCCACAGGAGAGAGAGAGCCACCAACGAGAGAGAGGCCCAGCAGAGAGAGAGAGAGCCCACCAGAGAGACGAGGTGAGCACAGAGGGGAGAGCCACCCAGGAGAGAGAGAAAGAGGAGCTCCACTTCAGAGAGAGAGAAAGAGGGAGCCCACAGAGAGAGAGAGAGGCCACCAGAGGGTTGAGAGAAAGAGGGAGCACAACAGAGAGAGAAGGAGCCCACACATAGGAGAGAAAGAGGCGAGCCCACCAGAAGAGAGGAGAGGCCGGCCACAGCAGAGAGAGAGAAAGCAGGGCTGAGCGAGTCGGTAGAGGCGCACCAAGTCCACTAGACAGCAGTGAGCCCACCAGCAGGAGACGAAGCTAAAAGGTCATCAAAAGATGGGAGCCATCAGAGACGTGGGGAGCCCGCTAGTGAAGAAGACCGGCCCCAGAGAGGCGACCCAGAGAGAGAGGCGCCCAACCAGAGAGAGGGCAGCCACCCAGAGAGAATGAAGAACAGAGGGGAGACCACAGCAGAGAGAGCGGAGCCACCAGAGAGTGAGAAAGAGTGAGACACCAGAGAGAGAGGAGCACCAATCGAGAAAAGAGATACCGACGAGGGAGCCCACCAGAGAAGAGAAAAGAGGGAGCCCACAGGAAAGAGGAGCCCACCAGAGCAGAGAGAAAGAGGAGCCCACCAGAAGAAAAGGCGAGCCACCGGAGTGAGAGAAAAGCAGGGAGCCAGGCCATGGCACTACGAGAGAAGAGGAAGCCACGCAGAGAGTGGGAGAGAAGAGGCATTAACCCACAGACAGAGAGGGGCCCACCAAGAGAGAGCAGAAAGAGGGGCACAGAGAAAGAGGGAGCCACCGGAGTGAGAGAGAGGGGCCACAGACGAGAGGATAGAGCCCACGGCAGAGAGATGAGAGAGCCCACAGGAGGTGAGGAAAGAGGCGAGACCACCGAGAGAGAGGGACCCACCACGAGAGTGACAGAGAAAGAGGAGAACCACCCAGAAAAGAGAGGGCGCCACCAGAGCGAGCAGAAACAACGGCGAGCCCACCAAGAGAGCAGAGACTAGCCCACGGAGTGAGAGACAAGAGGGAGACCCCCAGAAGAGAGAGCAGCCACCAGAGCGAGAGAGAGGCCTCCACAGAGAGAGAGAAAAGAGGGAGCCACCAGAGGAAGAAGAGAGAGTCCCATCAGCAGCAGAGAGGGAAGCCCACAGAGAGAGAGAGCCCACAGAGAGCAGAGAAAGAGAGAGGCCTCACCAGAGAGAGAGAAAAGGGGAGCCCAGCAGAGAGAGAGAGAAGGGACCACCAGACGGAGTGAGAAAGAGGGAGCCACCAGGAGAGAGAGGGAGCCGCCAGAGTGGAGAGAAGAGGAGCCCATCAGAGCAGAGTAGAAGAGGGAGCCCAGCAGAGAGAGAGAGAGCCCACCAGCAGAGAAGAGACAGAGGAAGCCCATAGAGAGAGAGGGAAGCCCACAGAGAGGAGAAGAGGAGCCACAGAGAGAGAGAAAGAGGAGCCACGCAGAGAGAGAGAGAGCAAGTAAGAGTGAGCCAGCAGAGGGAGCCAGCAGACCAGAGGGAAAGAGCAGCCACCAGAGAGAGAGAGACCCACGCAGAGAGAGGAGCCACCAAGCAGAACAATGAGGCCCACCAAGAGAGAGAGAAGAGGGAGCCAGCAGAGAGACGAGAAGAGAGTGACCAAAGAGCAGAGGGCCCACCATGAGAGAGCAGAGAAGAGGGTTGCCATCAGAGAGCACGAGGAGAGCCATCAGGAGAGAGAGGAGCCACAGAGAGAGAGACGAGAGGAGAGCCATCAGAGAGAGAGGGAGCCCATCAGAGAGAGAGAGTAGCCATCAGAGAGCAGAGGGAGCCCACCAGAGGAGAGAGAGAAAGAGGGAGCCATCAGAGAGAGAGTAGAGGCCCACTCAAGAGCGACGAGAGACCACCAGAGAGATGAGAGAAGCCCACCTACGAAGAGAGAGCGAAAGAGCGACCCACAGAGAGAGAGGATAGCCACGCGGAGGAGAGAAAGAGTGGAGCCCACACAGAGAGAGGAGAGAGCCCACCTAGAGAGGAGAGAAAGAGGGAGCCCAGCAGAGCGAGAGAGAAAGAGGGAGCCAGCACGAGAGAAGAAGCAGAGAAGCACCAGCAGAGAAGAAAGAGGGAGCCAGCAGAGAGAGAGACGAGGCCACCAGAGAGTGAGAAATGGAGAGGGCACAGAACCCACCAGAGAGAGAGAGAGAGTGCCAGAGCAGAAGGACCCAAGAGAGAGAGGAGGGCCCATCAGAGAGAGAGGAGGAGCTAGCACCGAGAGAGGAGAGGCAGCCAGTAGAGAGAGAAGGACCCACAGAGAGAGAGAGAGCCCACAGAGAGAGAGGAGCGCCACTCAGAGAGAGAGAAGCCTTCAGCCAGAGAGAGGGAGGCATGGGAGCCCATCAGAAGAAGAGGAAAGCCATAGAGAGAGAGAGGAGGCCTCAGGCAGAGAGAGAGAGATGCCATCAGAGAGAGAGGGAGCCCATCAAAAAAAGAGAGCGAGCCAATGAGGAGAGAGGCATCCGAGAGGCCCCATCAGCAGAGAGAAGAGGCATAGAGAGAATGCCCATCACGAGAGAGAGAAGCCCGCGAACGAGGAGAGAGCCCACAAGAGAGAGAGAGCTCCATCAGAGGAGAGCAGATGAGAGGGAGCCCACCAGAGAGCGAGAGAGCCCATCAGAGAGAGATGGAGCCCATCAAGCAGAGAGAGGTGAGCCCATCCAGAGAAAAGGGAGCCGCAGAGAAGAGAGAGAGCCACCAGAGGACAGAGCCCCCAGAGATGAGAGAGAGCCCACCAGAGAGAGGAGAGCCAACAGAGAGAGGAGACAAGAGAGAGAGGAGCCCACGCAGAGAGAGAGAGAGCCCACCAGAGAGAGAGAGAGCCACCAGAAGAGAGAGGAGGCCCACCAGACGAGAGAGAGAGCCCCCAGAGAGAGAGAGAGCCACCAACTGTCTTATAATTATTATATTCTGAACTAGAATATATACGCAGCATGCAACAATTTCAAAGATTTTGCCGAGTTCCAGTTCATAGAAGGACATCAGTCAATATAAATCCTTTCATTACTCCCTAATATATGGATTTCACATGACTGGTCAGGTGGGCCTGGGAGGAATAGGCCCACCCGCTGGGGAGCCAAGCCCAGCCAATCAGAATACGTTTTTTCCCACAAAAAGGCATTATTAAAGACAGAAATATCCTGTGCTGGCGTGGTTACATGTGGTCTGCGGTTATGAAGCCAGTTGAACGTACAGCCAAATTTCTAAAACGACATTGGAGGTGGCTTATGGTAGAGAAATTAACATATAGATTCTCTGGCAACAGCTCTGGCTGACATTCCTGCAGTCAGCATGCCAAATGCACAGTGCCTCAAAACTTTAGACATCTGTGGCATTGTGTTGTATGACAAAACTACACATTTAGAGTGGCCTTTTGTTGTCCCCAGCACAAGGTGCACCTGTGTAAGAACATGCTGATTAATCAGCTTCACGGATTATCGTGACAAAGGATAAAATGCTCACTAACAGGAATGTAAACACATTTGGGAAAACCATTTGAGAGAGAAATAAGCTTTTTGTATACAGTCGTGGCAAAAGTTTTGAGAATGGACACAAATATTAATCTTCACAAAGTTTGCTGCTTCATGTCTTTTGATAATTTTTGTCAGATGTTACTATGGAATACTGAAGTATAATTACAAGCATTCATAAGTGTCAAAAGCTTTTATTGACAATTACATGAAGTTGATGCAAAGAGTCAATATTTGCAGTGTTGACCCTTTTTCAAGCCTCTGCAATCCGCCCTGGCATGCTGTCAATTAACTTCTGGGCCACATCCTGACTGATGGCAGGTCATTCTTGCATAATCAATGCTTGGAGTTTGTCAGAATTTGTGGGTTGTTTGTTTGTCCACCCATCTCTTGAGGATTGACCACAAGTTCTCAATGGGATTAAGGGTCTGGGGAGTTTCCTGGACATGGACCCAAAATAGTTTGTTCCCCGAGTCACTTAGTTATCACTTTTGCCTTATGGCAGTGCTCCATCGATTGCTGGAAAAGCATTGGTTCGTCCCAAACTGTTCCTTGGATGTTGGGAGAGAAGTTGCTCTCGGGAGATTGTGTTGGTACATTCTTTATTCATGGCCGTGTTCTTAGGCAAAATTGTGAGCCACTCCCTTGGCTGAGAAGCAACCCCACACATGAATGGTCTCAGGATGCTTTACTGTTGGCATGACACAGGACTGATGGTAGCGCTCACCTTGTCTTCTCCGGACAAGCTTTTTTCCAGATGCCCCAAACAATCGGAAAGGGGATTCATCAGAGAAAATGACTCTACCCCAGTCCTCAGCAGTCCAATCCCTGTACCTTTTGCAGAATATCAGTCTGTCCCTGATGTTTTTCCTGGAGAGAAGTGGCTTCTTTGCTGCCCTTCTTGACACCAGGCCATCCTCCAAAAGTATTTGCCTCACTGTGCGTGCAGATGCACTCACACCTGCCTGCTGCCATTCCTGAGCAAGCTCTGTACTGTGGTACCCCGATCCCGCAGCTGAATCAACTTTAGGAGACGGTCCTGGCGCTTGCTGGACTTCCTTGGGCACCCTGAAGCCTTCTTCACAACACATTGAACCACTCTCTCTTCAAGTTCTTGATGATCCGATAAATGTTGATTTAGGTGCAATCTTACTGGCGCACAATATCCTTGCCTGTGAAAACATTTTTGTGCAAAGCAATGATGACGGCACATGTTTCCTTGCAGGTAACCATGTTTGACAGAGGAAGAACAAGGATTCCAAGCACCACCCCTCTTGAAGCACAGTATGTTATTCAAAACTCAATCAGCATGACAGAGTGATCTCCAGCCTTGTCCTCGTCAACACTCACTGTGTACAAGAGAATCACTGACATGTCAGCTGGTCCTTTTGTGGCAGGGCTGAAATGCAATGGAAATGTTTTTTGGGGATTCAGTTCATTTCCATGGCAAAGAGGGACTTTGCAATTAATTGCAATTCATCTGATCACTACATAACATTCTGCAGTATATGCAAATTGCCATCATYCAAACTGAGGCAGCAGACTTTTTGAAAATTAATATTTGTGTCATTCTCAAAACTTTTGGCCACGACTGTATGTAAAACTTCTGAGATCTTTGATTTTAGGTCATGAAATCAACACTTTACATGTAGCGTTTATATTTTTGTTCTGTGTACTTTTATTTTTTATACATTTACAGTATTTTAGCAATTATATTTCATTTTTATAAAGTATATTTAAAATCAAATACTTTTAGACTTAKWRAKGTAGTATTTAACTGGGTTAGTTTCACTTGAGTAATTTTCTATTAAAAAGGTATCTTTACTTTTACTCAAGTATGACAATGGGTAATTTTTCCACCACTGCCCAGACCTAGACCCTACYCCTTATAAACGATTGATTGGATTTGATTGATGAAAGCAATACGTTCAAGCTTCCACCAGTCAAATATTCTCAGATCTCCACAAGTACATAGGACGTAAGGTCTAGCCTACAGGTACATCTGGGATCGGGCCTAGGTGTGACATTCTACAAGTGCATGATCKATAGAGCAAGGCTAGTTCAAGCCAGGCAAAATCTCCAGTCTGAGTTAACGTCAGCTGACTACATCAAGCTAAACTGAGAAACCATCCACATGATATTGCTATTTTGATACGGCGCTCTATTTAAATTGACCACATCGACATACACGAGTTCTCCTGACTCAACTGTACTAGTTTAGATGTTTTGTTGCTGCAAGACGTGTTTCCTTCRAAGGCTTTGAAAGCTTCTGATCGTGTAGTGACTGACGGGAAACAGTCAAAGGCCCTGCACAATAAATGCTGAGAGCTCTTAGCAGAGGCCATATAAGGCCACACTAAACACTGGGACGTTGCAATGTCTCATGAACACATCCATTTAAATTAAGGGTATGAGAAAACATAGTTCACAATATCCCTCCAAATTGAACTCAATGAAGCAACGCATCAATCTATTGTGAATAGAGTAGGTAGCAGGGCATTCTCGATCCCGGAAGTATTGCCGGTTCTCATTCACGATAAACCCATTCTGAGCCTCAAATCTCCCTCACGAGTGCGAGACACATGACTGTACATGCAGGCGTGCGCACCGGCTGTACCGGCCAGAGCTTATGGAACTGAGAGAGCGCGCGCAGAAGCATCAGACGAATTTCTCCAATAACCGCCACTCACGTGAGATACGGCCAATACGCATACCGTGTAACTTAACTGCCATCGGTTCCCAACGTCTGCACACGAACAGGACTGTTGTGTAATATTACGAAACTCTTCCTAAAATTTTAGTATTACATGTTGCCGTCAGTATACAATACATCCAATCTTTTTGATACAGATACTCCGTTGACCACACCCCAGAACCTAATATCGACAGTTCCCTCCCGTCTCCCCATCCTGCTTCTTACGCTGCAACTTTGACAAGCCATCAAACCTCTTACAATATTGGCATGTAATTTATCCAATTAGCATAATACTTCAACGGGCCTGCCTGTGTACCCATTTGAGCAGTCACGCGTAATGCTTCTCCTACCTGCTATGTCCCATAGCTGTAGCCGTACTGTTTCATGYTCCCAGTTAAGGACCTTCAGGGCGAAGTCCACTCCTATTGTGGCTCGGTAGTTTGGGCTGAAGTTCTGGTGAACATAGCGCTTGATGATGCTAGTCTTGCCCACCCCCAGGTCCCCTATTACCAGGATCTTATAGAGGTGCTCCTTGTGATTGTTCTGCATGGCGACCGCGGAGCGCTACGGTAGGACATTAATACGCCGTGATGACGGGAGAGAAGAGACTGTGGCGCGGTGTACTCCAGCGATCCCGAAGGAACGCCCAGAGAAGTGGGGCAGAAGAGGGTAACAGCGGGACCTTGTGACTGGCGGGCCTCGGGAGAGAGAGCTCGCAGCTGCGCTGACCCCATCTGAAGTTCATACCTAAAAGCTTATTTTAAAGTTACTTAACCCC
Source organism: Salvelinus sp. IW2-2015 (assembly GCF_002910315.2). Taxonomy (NCBI): domain Eukaryota; kingdom Metazoa; phylum Chordata; class Actinopteri; order Salmoniformes; family Salmonidae; genus Salvelinus; species Salvelinus sp. IW2-2015. The sequence goes on along the minus strand of NW_019943671.1, from coordinate 82,980 downwards.
CCAAAAAGTTGCAAGACATGCAACGTTTCATCAAGAATATTGAAGTTACACACATATAGCTTAAGATTTATCCATATGTCAATATATAAAATTCACTGAAAATATTTATAAAACTTTATTTTATCAAATTGTAATAAAGCAGACAAAAGCTGTGCATAATGTGATCTTATTGGAAAACTGACATCTAAAAGGCAACCACTATGAAGGAGAAAAAAGGCACCAACATTGAATCAATTAACTGTTCGCCTTACAAAATCATAGCCAATTTGAACATTCCAGGAGACTCCATTTACAGCATCACAGAGGATACAGTATAGGGACGACTAGCAACAGAGTATATTTCAGATACACAGGAGTCTGCCCCGAGATTACAGAGACAGAGGTTCTCTGCCATACCATAATCCCTACTAACTACTAATAAAACTACAAATCCCAGTTACATAGAACATATAGCAGTGTTCCCTTTGGCATCATTCCCAGAAGTTGCATCTGACTGCATGGCAATAATCAGTCTACGCGAGCTGGGAACATTTTACAGGTTACCGATTATACTGCAACAACGTCCCAGCCATTTAAACTTACATTCTACAATAGCCTTTGTAGACTTCAGTCTCGGTTCCAATTGGGAAAATGGCTAAAGAGACCCTTTCCTCCTACCCCCGTAGACCCTCTACAGTTTAGGGATGGGCTTGCTGCCAACAGCGAGATCTCTGATGGAACACTCGTCAGACCCGTCTGATCCTGAAGAAGCCCCCTTCGCCCCACGCCGCCCCCAGCTGTTCTTCACCACCCAGAACTTCGTGACCCGTGACGAATGGCCGTAGCCCACCAGCAGCACGCGTGGTTGTCCAGCTACGAACGGGTTAGTTGGTTCATGGAGCCCTGTGGTGGTAGATACCCTCCTTGTAGTGCATGAAGTCAGGATACACCTGGACAGAACAGTGTGAGGAATACAGCGCGCCATTTTGACTTAGCAAACTAATACTGGCCTTCACTCAGGATAGAGCTAGCCAACGCACAACACAACGTGTATGTGTGTGTTCCACCTCAAAGGCCACCCCCAATGGTGCCGTTCTTTGATCCAAAGTTCCAGCATCAACCTGGCAGACACGCGCAAGCCTCGTCGAAACCGCTCCCGTAGCTGTAGTCCGAAGTGTAGTGGCGGAGACAGCCATCGGGAACGTCACACGGGGAATCTGTCCCAGCGTACGGATAACACGACTCTTCCACGATCCCAAAGTCCTGGACGTACTTGCCAATGAGGTAGGGGAAACCKCCGTCACAACCTGAGAGGGAGGAAGTAAGAGGGCTTAGATATGGGAGAAATACACAAACACCGTRGAGGTACAATTATGCAGTGTGTGCTCGCTCATTACCTTGGGAGTACTGGGAGCAGGACACGACCTGCTGTGGGCTGAAGATGGGAGTCTCGGTGTTGTTGGTTTGGAGCCGGACACGAGCCTCCAACATTCCCATTAAGGCAAAGGAATAGCAGCTACCACACGAAGCTGGAGCCCACAGAGTACCAATCAAACCCTGCACTGTCACAACCAATCAAAAACCTCACTGCAATATCAGTCACCACTAAGAACCAGACACCCGGTCAAGCGGTCCGTGGATCATCTTTAACCTGCAACTAGTTCTGTGGGAATTAACCCTAAAAGCCAATTTATGCTTGAGCCGAAAATGTGGTCTTAGGCTTCGTATGGAGGGTGTGACGRAATTGTGGAGCCTCCGGAGGCATGCAGAGGCTAAATTAAGCTCCGTACCACATCTCYCCTCAAATTGTAACAACGCAGAGGGCTCCGTATAGCTCTGCATTGACATGATTGGTTGACGGGAGGTGGTACATCCTGTATAAACAAACTCACTTCCTTCACAATAGTTCTGCAGTAAATGCTGTACGGCCACTGTCGACCACGCAGAGCCTTTCAGGGAGGGCAGAAAGCCCCACTTCCTCATAGCTGGTAAAACCCCTCAACAGAGCTCCTAAATCCCAGCCCTGCCGTMGCCCTCTGACAGCTATGCAACAACTCACTACACACGAGCGCACTGTGTCTGTGGGGTTGAGATGGGAACATTGGCCACTATAARCCAGGAGGGACCACTGATTTAGCAGTTCTCTAACTAAAAGAGGCAGTGACCTGTAGAGGACATTCCTAAGGCCTCAGACYCAGCAGACAGGCTGAACATTAAACACAGGGGTTGGGAGAGGAGACATATTGCCAAGAGTCACAATAGACAAGTGTAGGTATTTGACCCGGCGTGCGTTACCCTGGTTGCGGACAGGACTGAGGTAGTTGACTCTGTTGACATCTCTCCAGTCCCAGCGCTCAGGGAGGCGCGCCACTTAGGCTAGGCTGCTGTCACAGGGCGGGCCAACACGTCTGGGAGGAGCATAGACTCAATATAGGGTACACCATGGACGTTTTTTTTGCAATGAATCCAAAATGAGTGTTCCTATTGAAACACTTTAGGTACTACCTCAGTTTGAGTCCTGTTTCATACTACTGACCACCACCAAGTGTATCTCTTCCCCACTGTCTCCTGAGGTGATCACTAGTCCCCCCCACACATGGTGTGACAGCATAACAGTACTTAGGTCCAACATATTCTGACACCAAACCATTCCTTTAAAACCAGAGGGGGAGTGAACAAGTGGAGAGAAAAATACAACTAGCTGGGGGTTGAGAGAACTTCAGCATTGTAAGCCCTTTGTACAGAGAGCCTCTTTACATCGTCATTCAAGAGCAGTCTGGAACGAGTTGGCCAGAGAGTGTTCCATTATAAAAACAGAACCCTCTAGTCTTGGCATCATCTGCCATGAACTCTCAGGGGCACACTGTCAGTGGGACTGGCCCTCCACATTATAAATTGCTTCCGTCCCCAGTTGATCGTTGGATATGATACAAATGAGGCAAAGGTGTGCATTAGGAATGCGAGCGCCGAGCGTCCAGGTAGGCTGTGTGGAGTTTTGTAAGGATAAAAAATAATAATGTCCCCCCACTACAAATAAAAAAAAGTCCCTGATTGTCACCCTTTCCTTCAGAAGTTACACATTCACACTCACGCAGACTCATCCTGCTTCTTTGTGTGAAGTTTCAAAAAAATTAGTTTCATAATTGAATTCCTGTTTCAATACATATTTTCCAAGTGAGTGACTGTACCTGGGAGTGTGTGAGCTGGTCCACCTGTGCATTAGCGCGCCAGAGTGTAGGTCTCATGTTGCTGTAGTGTGCTTCCAGGAGCTCTGGCCACGTTGATGGAGTCAATGAAGTTCAGGTTGTGTTTGTAGGACCTCTGGAGGAACCGGGGAGGGAGAGAGTAGTAAACAGACACCGCTACCTGGGGGAGAGAGAAAAGACAACGACCCCTAGGGGAGGGATGAGAGTAGTAAACAGACTGACCCCCTACCTGGGAGGGTAGAAGATGTAGTAAACAACCGACCCCGTACCTGGGGGAGGGAGGAGTAGTAAACAGAGGCGCCCCTCTGGGGAGGAGCAATAGAAACGACCGACCCTACCGTGGGAGGGAGGAGAAACCAGGACCGAGCACCTACCTGGGGAGGGGAGAGAGTAGTAAACAGACCCGACACATACCTGGGGGCGAGTAGACGACGACTAGGGGAGGGAAGTAAACAGACCGACCCCTACCTGGGGGGGAGACGATGTAGTAAAACAGCCGACCTACCTGGGGGAGCAAAGATCTTCTACATTCTTGCGTTTTGGCCTGGGGTTTCTGTATAACACTTGTGTACATTGGTATGTAAAAAGGGCATTAAGTGAAATTTGAATAACCCACATGAGTTAAACAGACCCAATGATAAACAGACGACACAGCTGAGAATGAAAAAGACGTACAAGACCAGAGCCTAACCAGCCAGAGGGAGAGAGCACTGCTCAGACAGAAACCAATACTCACAACAGTGATGACAGACCGTAAAAAGAGTCTAAAACTAAGCATCTGCTTGTTTTCAATATGGAGCTCTCGACATAAAATGGGACCATGGATGAAAAATAGCCTTCTAGCCAACTATAGGACTTTAATGTGAAAACATGTGATTATTGGGCACAGAGTGTGTCAAGCCTGCTATAAAACCCTGAGGCAACTCACAGGTCATTGGGATGGTAGCGTTGTGTGTGTACGGAGTGAGGGGCTATTGGGACAACCCTCTTGGCAGTGAAGCAGGCCCAGTTGTTCCCCAGAGAATCATGGACCCAGCCTGGCAGAGTCTGGTCACAGTAGCTGGTCACCTCAGAGCCCTGCTCAGAGTACTGGAACAGAGAGGAGAACAATCAGTCTGTGTACGAGGCGTCCCTGTGTGTTGTGTAGAAAGAGGACAATCACATTGAATCTTTATGGCCAGAGTTGGAGATTAAAAAGCAGAAGATCAACAAGTCAGTGATGTTTTATGCAAGTGGATGTGGCAGTTACCCTGATAGCAGCTTTCAATATGAGAGAGAGKYSASASAGTGGCGTTATGAACAGCAGRAGTGAGMAACTAACAATGGGCTTCTCCAGTGAAGCATGTGGTGTGTCACTGTGCTGAAACAAGTCCAGACGGTTTCAATAAGGAAGTACAAGTGACTTGCAGACATCAGCTCTACCATGTAGGAGGGACAACACTGAACATTTCCCCTGATAGTCACAAGGAAGTCACGTGAAAAAGCAAAACGAAATATAACCCAGAATGAAAAAAGTAACACAACACTGAAAGTAACTTTGAAACACAAGCCTGAAAGCATCAATGTAGCAACTGAGATGTTAGAGCCAGATGAGTGAACCACCAACCCTGCAATTACAGGAACGGTGACCAGCCGTGTCTGAAACTTAATGTGCAAAGCTACAAGGTAGGAGGACTTCCATCGCAGCCGGCCCGCTCAMTAGGTGGAATATTSATGGCATTGACTGAGCTAAACTGACCAAGATGTACCTCTAACACATAAAACCTCACAATTCTGCCCCAAAACAATGACAATTCCCCTCAACCAGTGGCATATGGGCTTTTTAGGTGAGAGCTGATGCCACCCTTTGATAAGCAGTGCCCACTTTGTTAAAGGCAAGGGTGAAAAATWTTTAGCTTGTCCATTCATCTGTGCAGTACTTCAACGTCCCATCAAAAACCCTGTAGCAGATAAAGGACATGGMAGAACAAGTATGTGGCCTTTTCTGTAGCCTACAGGCTGGAGATATAATGACAATGTAATTCCATATCCACCAAAAATGTTCCAGACCTCTTGACAGAGATCGTAGTATGATACTATTATAGACYAAAGTGTAACCCTGAATGAAACACATAAGTGAGAGCTTAAACRTGCCTTGAAGAAGCCAAACCACTTGTAGTCGTTGAGGACAACCTCAAAGCCCTGATTGTAGATGAGGGTGAAGAATCCCGTGTTGCCCAGGTCGTCCACCGCCACAGACAGCTTCTCCAGGTGCACCGTTATCGACTTATCAATGGTGTCTTTTTTAAAACACATACAGAGACATTTCGGTAATTAATTCAATTTAAACTTTGGGCTTCTTCTGTATTGCAAAGTAAGACAGAGGTAAAGACATTAACATTGGGCAGTGGTGAAAGTTGTATCAAGCATTGTATCATTGTTACAAAAGCACAATCAATAGCCCTACAGACAAAGGCAATAGCAGACTACCGGTCAAGTTAACACTCGACCCAATTAAAAGTTTGTTACATAGCCTACTTGATTGCTTAAAGCGTGAGGTTGTTCCGTATTTCCAGCTCTTACCCATCAGAGAGCAGTTATACTTTCGTCTTGCCCTCCCTTCGATACCTGGAACACCCAGGAGCCCAACAGGTCTTCATATGTGCAGTTGGCCGGGGTATCAGCCTGGGAGCCCTCCACCCAGAGCAGGAACACACACAACAACACACCGCTCACCTTCATCGCGTCACACCACGCTCCTGTTRACAGAACTACGCAGATATTTGAATCTACGTATAAGCACAACTAGAAAAAGGTAGACTATATTTCCCTGTACTTCGATGCACCTGCGAGACAGTGTTATGTCCTCTGCGCTTTTATACGATCAGAAGGAACTTTCCCTTCGGTCATATGACCCACCAGCTTCTCACGTGACTCGCTGCGTCTTGCTGCTGTGATTTTCTCGCTGCGTCTTGCTTCCGGATCTCAATTCCACTGAGCACGTCTGGGACCTGTTGGATCRGAGGGTGAGGGTTAGGGCCATTCCCCCCAGAAAAGTTTATGTCTCAGTRGTTGAATCTMGTTATGTTCATACAAATATTTACACATGTTAAGTTTGCTGAAAATAAACGCAGTCGACAGTGAGAGGACGTTTCTTTTTTTGCTGAGTTTATAAGGATTTAGTATAAGGATTAAGGTTAGGGTTAGAGRTAGGGTCAATAAAGTGTTATTGAGCTATATTGTATGCAAAAAAAAGGAAATTATAATATTTTACACTAACACAATTGCTCAGAGAAAGTCATATTTTTTCTCTCCAAAAAGGTAGGCATAAAATTGACCTCCCTAAAGATTCTCATAAAATAGTTTAGTATTTAAAAAATTTGTGAATTTAATGTCTACTGCATTGTCCTTTTTCTTGAATACCATTTTAAACGTGATACCAAAACAAAGTGTCCCCCACAGGGACAATAAAGTCAGTAAAGTAAAGTAGTTGGTCCCATATTTCCCAGCACGCAATGACTACATCAAGATTGTGACTCTACAACTTGTTGGATGCATTTGCAGTTAATTTTGGGCGTGTTTCAGATAATGTTGTGCCCAATAGAAATMAATGGTAAATAATGTATTGTGTGATTTTGGAGTCACTTTTATTATAAATAAGAATAMAATATTTCTAAACACTTCTACGTGAATGTGGGTGTTACCATGACTACGGATAATCCTGAATTAATCATTAATAATGATGAGTGAGAAGTTACAGAGGGTCAAAGTTTATTTACAATAAAAGTGACTCCAAAGTCATTATTTACCATTCATTTCTATTGGGCACAAAATAATCTGAACCAAAGGAACTGTAAATTCATCCAACAAGTTTGTAGAGTCACAAGCTTGATGTAGTCATTTCGTGCTAGGAATATGGGACCAAATACTAAACTTTTGACTACTTTATTTATTAGAATCTTTAGGGGTGTCAATACTTTTAACCCCTGCCTTTTTGAGAAAAATAAGTGTTACTTGCTAAACTAAATCTCTTTCTCTGAGCAATTGTATTAGTATAAAATAATATAATTTTGCATACAATATAGCTCAGTATTTAAAATATACAGTCATTATTGCCCATCTTTATCAAGGGTGTCAATAATTTCAGACCCCACTGTATCTGCCTATCAGGCATGTTCATATAAACACCTCTCTCTCTAGGGACAACACTGAATTTCATTTCCCCTGATAGTCACAAGGAAGTCACGTGAAAAAGCAAAACGAATATAACCCATGACATGAAAAGTCAACACTGAAAGTAACTTTGAAACACAAGCCTGAAAGCCATCAATGTAGCAACTGAAGATGTTAGAGAGCCAGATGAGTGAACCACCAACCCTGCAATTACCAGAACGTGACCAGCCCGTGTCTTGAAACTTAATGTGCCAAAGCTTACAAGGATAGGAGACTTCCATCTCAGCCGGCCCGCTCATTAGGTGGAATATTGTTGCATTGACTGAGCTAAACTGACAAGATTACCTCTAACACATACAACCTCACAATTCTGCCCCAAAACAATGACAAATTCACCTGCATGCTTTGGAGGACACCCAAGCAGTGCTTGTGGCAAGGTGAATTTTATTCCTTATGGCAGTCTAACGTCATCTGTAGAATTAGACATGGGAACAAGAGTGGCTCTGTCCTCAGCGGAGATATGACATGATCCATATCACCAATTTCGACTAAAGATCGTAGTATGATACTATTATAGACAAAAAAGTGTAACCCTGAATGAAACACATAAGTGAAGACTTAAACTCTGCCTGAAGAAGCCAAACCACTTGTAGTCGTTGAGGACAACCTCAAAGCCCTGATTTAGATAGGGTGAAGAATCCCGTGTTGCCCAGGGTCGTCCACCTGCCACAGACAGCTTCTCCAGGTGCACCGTTATCCGACTTATTCAATTGGCTTGTCTTTTTTAAAAACATACAAGGACCATTTCGGTAATTAATTCAATTAAAACTTTGGGCTTCTTCTGTATGCAAAGTAAGACAGGGTAGACATTAACATTGGGCAGTGGTGAAAGTTGTATCAAGCATTGTATCATTGTTACAAAAGCACAATCAATAGCCCTACAGACAAAGGCAATAGCAGACTACCGGGTCAAGTTAACACTCGACCAATTAAAAGTTTGTTACATAGCCTACTTGATTGCTTAAAGCGTGAGTTGTCCGTATTTCCAGCTCTTACCCATCAGAGAGCAGTTGATACTTTTGTCTTGCCCTCCCTTCGATACCTGGAACACCCAGGAGCCCAAACAGGTCTTCATATGTGCAGTTGGCCGGGGTATCAGCCTGGGAGCCCTCCACCCAGAGCAGGAAACACACACAACAACACACCGCTCACCTTCATCGCGTCACACCACGCTCCTTTACAGAACTACGCAGATATTTGAATCTACGTATAAGCACAACTAGAAAAAGGTAGACTATATTTCCCTGTACTTCGATGCACCTGCGAGACAGTGTTATGTCCTCTGCGCTTTATACGATCAGAAGGAACTTTCCCTTCGGTCATATGACCCACCAGCTCTCACGTGACTCGCGTGCGTCTTGCTGCTGTGATTTTCTCGCTGCGTCTTGCTTCCGGATCTCAATTCCACTGAGCACGTCTGGGACCTGTTGGATCTGGAGGTGAGGGTTAGGGCCATTCCCCCAGAAAAGTTTATGTCTCAGTTGTTGAATCTTTTATGTTCATACAAATATTTACACATGTTAAGTTTGCTGAAAATAAACGCAGTCGACAGTGAGAGGACGTTTCTTTTTTTGCTGAGTTTATAAGGATTTAGTATAAGGATTAAGGTTAGGGTTAGAGTAGGGTCAATAAAGTGTTATTGAGCTATATTGTATGCAAAAAAAAGGAAATTATAATATTTACACTAACACAATTGCTCAGAGAAAGTCATATTTTTTCTCTCCAAAAAGGTAGGCATAAAATTGACCTCCCTAAAGATTCTCATAAAATAGTTTAGTATTTAAAAAATTTGTGAATTTAATGTCTACTGCATTGTCCTTTTTCTTGAATACCATTTTAAACGTGATACCAAAACAAAGTGTCCCCCACAGGGACAATAAAGTCAGTAAAGTAAAGTAGTTGTCCCATATTTCCCAGCACGCAATGACTACATCAAGATTGTGACTCTACAACTTGTTGGTATGCATTTGCAGTTAATTTTGGCGCGTGTTCAGATAATGTTGTGCCCAATAGAAAATAATGGTAAATAATGTATTGTGTGATTTTGGAGTCACTTTTATTATAAATAAGAATATAATATTTCTAAACACTTCTACGTGAATGTGGGTGTTACCATGACTACGGATAATCCTGAATTAATCATTAATAATGATGAGTGAGAAGTTACAGAGGGTCAAAGTTTATTTACAATAAAAGTGACTCCAAAGTCATTATTTACCATTCATTTCTATTGGGCACAAAATAATCTGAACCAAAGGAACTGTAAATTCATCCAACAAGTTTGTAGAGTCACAAGCTTGATGTAGTCATTTCGTGCTAGGAATATGGGACCAAATACTAAACTTTTGACTACTTTATTTATTAGAATCTTTAGGGGTGTCAATACTTTTAACCCCTGCCTTTTTGAGAAAAATAAGTGTTACTTGCTAAACTAAATCTCTTTCTCTGAGCAATTGTATTAGTATAAAATAATATAATTTTGCATACAATATAGCTCAGTATTTTAAATATACAGTCATTATTGCCCATCTTTATCAAGGGTGTCAATAATTTCAGACCCCATGTATCTGCCTATCAGGCATGTTCATATAAAACACCTCCTCTCTCTCTCTCTCTCTCTCTCTCTCTCTCTCTCTCTCTCTCTCTCTCTCTCTCTCTCTCTCTCTCTCTCTCTCTCTCTCTCTCTCTCTCTCTCTCTCTCTCTCTCTCTCTCTCTCTCTCTCTCTCTCTCTCTCTCTCTCTCTTCTCTCTCTCTCTCTCTCTCTCTCTCTCTCTCTCTCTCTCTCTCTCTCTCTCTCTCTCTCTCTCTCTCTCTCTCTCTTCTCTCTCTCTCTCTCTCTCTTCTCTCTCTCGCTCTCTCTCTCTCTCTCTCTCTCTCTCTCTCTCTCTCTCTCTCTCTCTCTCTCTCTCTCTCTCTCTCTCTCTCTCTCTCTTCTCTCTCTCCTCTCTCTCTCTTCTCTCTCTCCTCTCTCTCTCTCTTCTCTCTCTCTCTCTCTCTCTCTCTCTCTCTCTCTCTCTCTCCTCTCTCTCTCTCTCTCTCTCTCTCTCTCTCTCTCTCTCTCTCTCATGAGAAAACCAGACCTGATTATCTGAACCTGCAGCTCTTCGTCAGCCAGACAGATTTCAGGTGGGACACTTCAAAAACACTGTCGGTTGTCACTCACTCACTCACTCACTCACTCACTCACTTCACTCACCTCACTCACTCACATCACTCACTCACTCACTCACTCACTCACTCACTCACTCACTCACTCACTCACTCACTCACTCACTCACTCACTCACTCACTCACCTCACTCCACTCACTCACTCACTCACTCACTCACTCACTTCACTCACTCACTCACTCACTCACTCACTCTCTCACTCACTCACTCACTCACTCACTCACTCAAAGCAGCCAGCCAGCCAGCCAGCCAGCCAGCCAGCCAGTAGAGGGCAGGATACACCACAGATTGGTGAGAGAGAAAGATA
>NW_019943671.1:66170-72081 GCF_002910315.2 Salvelinus sp. IW2-2015 | reverse complement strand
TCTCCTCTCTCTCTCTTTCTCTCTCTTTCCTCTCTCTTCTCTCTCTCTCGCTCTTCTCTCTCTACTACCTCTCTACTCTCTCTCTCTCTCCGTCCATCTCCTCTCTCTCTCTCTCTCTCTCTCTCTCTCTCTCTCTCTCTCTCTCTCTCTCTCTCTCTCTCTCTCTCTCTCTCTCTCTCTCTCTCTCTCTCTCTCTCTCTCTCTCTCTCTCTCTCTCTCTCTCTCTCTCTCTCTCTCTCTTCTCTCTCTCTCTCTCTCTCTCTCTCTAGCTTGTGGCATGAAAACAGACCTGATTATCTGAACCTGCAGCTCTTCGTCAGCCAGACAGATTTCAGGTGAGACACTCAAAAACACTGTCGGTTGTCACTCACTCACCACTCACTCACTCACTCACTCACTCACTCACTCACTCACTTCACTCACTCACTCCATCCATCCATCCAGCCAGCAGCCAGTAGAGGGCAGGATACACCACAGATTGGTGAAGAGAGAAAGATAAAGAGCTAAGAGATGGATAGAGATAGGTGAAGGATGGAAACCTTCACTAGGAAAAATAATCACATTTTTGTTTCAGCAGTTAACCATAGTTCACTGCTACATTCAGTGTGTATGGAGGTGGAATGTATTCTGTCACTCGTTCTGCTTCTCCTTTCTACAGAACTGCCAGAGAACACTATCTTTCCAATCTTTCCCACCATGTTCCTTTCACTCTTTCTTTCCACTTTCTCTGGCGGAGCTGAAAGGTTTGTACAAAGAGATTTTGAAATGAGAGAGAGCAAGTGAACTGACACTTCCTATCTTAGAAGTGAGAGTTGTGCAGTAGGGGTGTGTGGGTAAAATCACCGGGGAAATTTAACCACACCCTTGTTTCATCACAAAACCGGTGACCAACATCTATCCGTGAAGTCCACAAAGCATATTCAATGTAACAGACAAGTTAATGTTTCCGACATTTTCAGACCACTAAACAACTATTGAATTTAGAACCACAGAGAGTTACTGCAAGTCACAAAGAAAACAGGAGCTGCCTCCACTATTCCAGCACCATTTCAACGTCAACATTTCAAAATTATCAAATCACCTCTGTTTAGTTTACAATAACAACTCAAAGATACCAAAAACGATTTAGTCCAATCACCATAAGCTAAGTATGATGTAGATGCTATGGTGTGAGTGTGTGCAAGTAGAGAAAACATGTTGACTCACCCAACTTGTAGAGAAACACCAATGCTGTCCTCCTCTCTTTCATGTTGATGAAATTGTCTATCACTCTGTCAGACAGTACACCCTTTTAGTTTTTGTTGTCCTAGGCTACCTGGATAAAATTCTTGCTCGCTTGCCTAACTTCCTTTCATGGGCAACGATGAGCCAGCTAGTTAAAATTAGCCTACTACATCTACTGTAGCTACACATTGAACATCCATCCTCTCAGACAAGGGGCACAATCCGTGGCTAATTTAGGAAAGGGACAATTTTAGTTAGCTAGCCACCGGAGAACAACAACACAATTCAAGTTCCTTCTGTCAATGACGTCTGGCTTTTGATGTGATATGATTGGTGTGAAGCCAAATCCAAGCTGATTCCCTTTACACTTTTTTTTGTTGGTACGCCAGGACCATTCACAGGTGAGCTCACTCAGTTCAGCTCAACACGATTGGCATTATTTTTATTTAAAAAAACGTTTTATCAAGGAGGCTGAAATGCTCGCTGGCTTCCCTTGTATTTCAATGCTACGGGCGGCAACAATGTTCATACTCTTTTTGACCAGACAGCATCAGATAGATGGGCTACACATTACAGAGACAGAGGGCGCTGTTTCGCTGGCTCGTATGCTTCTCCGGTGAGATACATGCAGCCTCTTTGCGAATTGAAGGAGGGAATGTGTGAAACAACGAGCAGATGAAAGATACATTATTTAATGGTTTTTACTTATTTTTTAGTATTTCTTTTTTTGGAAGCCTGTGTCCCTTTGGCATCCATGAAAAACGCCACTGGGGTTGGGTTTGTGGGTGTAAAGCCAAATTATACTTGATCCGAAAATGTGGTATCGAAGGCTTCGTGGATGCAACTGTGAACTCTCCGGGAGCCATGCAGAGCCAAACAATTGTACGCACGCCGTACGTCTCATGTAACTGGAGCCCATTGCTCTCATGCATGATGTGGCATAGTGAGGGCGGTCTTACAACCAATGCGACGGGGTACCGGTCCGAAAACCATGATTGCTCGGTATAGTAGCAAGGCTGTAAAAACACATATTGCGAGGTGAGGGAGTTTCGTATAAAAAACTCATGATTCGAGGTAGTCCCAGTCATGTAACAACTCAGATTGGCTGGTTGAGCGAGGTCACAAATGATTAGGTAGGTAGCCGGAGTCCTGATAAAAAACTGATGGCTGCGGGCGAGTGGGGCGGGGTGTACACGATTGCTGTAGATGGGCGAGCTAAGACACAAACTCATGATTGTCTGCTGGGGTAGGTGAGGGCCGTATAACACATGATGCTACAGGTGAGCGGAGCGCGTATAAACACAAAAACTCCATGATTGGCTGACGTAGGTGAGGGCGGGAGGTCCTGTATTAAACACAAAGCATCGATTGGTGACGGTAGTAGGGCGATGAACCAACTCATAGGCTGAGGTAGTGAGCAGGGATGTCCTGTATAACACAAACTCATGATGGGCTGACGGATAGGTGAGGCGGGAGGTCCATGTATAAACCAACTCATGATTGGCTGACGGTAGGTGAGGGCGGGAGGTCCTGATAAACACAAACCTCATGATTTGGCTGCGTAGAGTAGGCCGGTGTAGGTCCTGATAACACAAACTCATGATTGCTGACTGGGAGCAGTCGTAACAATAGTTGGTGCAGTGGTGAGGCGGGGTCCTGTATAAACACAAACTCATGTTTGCTGACGTAGGTGAGGGCGGGAGGTCCTGTATAGACACAACTCATGATTGGCTGACGAGTAGGTGAGGGCGGGAGTCCTGATATAAACACAAACTCATGATTGGCTGACGGTAGGTGAGGCGGAGGTCCGGTTATAGAACACAGAAAGCGTCGCGACATCCGACTTAGAGCCGTCACACCATAAGAGCGTGGGCCGAAGTGTTCGTTATAACTGGAGTTGCAAAGTTATTATGTTCCTTGGTAATATCACCAACAATTGGCCATAACTAACAATGATCGTAATTTTATGTCTACTGTTGGTTGCGAAGCACGGGCCGAGTTCGTTGCCCCTGTTTCTCTCAAACATTCACAAGAGCTCTTATTGAGTTTAATTACTCTACGGTTTGCTGTAGTAGTGGCTAGTAGCCAAGGATCCTGTGGATTAACAACAAAACTCATGTATAATTTTTGTTGTGTTGAGTTGAATCTAGTACAAGTGAGTGCTCTAGATGAATTTGTATTTGTGGTATCTGGGTCCCTCGTAATTAGAAACCCATCATTATTAGCGTCAATGATTCGGACCACTTGTAACTTTGATTAGTTGGGACCCAGATTTACTCTGCAGGGGCCGCTACCTGTGCTGAGTAAATAGCAGACAAAACTTCATGCAGAGTCTATAAGTTGCTGCCTGTAGCTGATACCCGCATGATGGTTGGCGGGGCAGAGCACCAGAATCTACCTCAGCAATCGTAGACATATATAAATCTACTATACTCGCTATGTATTTAGTGAGTCTCAGCTATCTCCCGTCTCATCCGTCCCCACAGGACACCCACGGCCTGCTAACAACACAAACTCATCTCTCGCCGTTCCGCCATTCACGTGCTCACACGTCTCGATCCTGGGCTGTTACCGCCTTCCGCTCTCCTTGTATTAAACCCACGAAAACTCTATCCATCTCGTCTAAACGGCTCATCGTTCTCGAGGGCAGCCTGTACCAGTCCGACACTGTGTTTTCAGTCGCTCAGCTAGCGATTTGAACGAGCTGCATAAACTACAACAAACTCACATACCTGGAACTTTTTATCTTCCATTCAGAAATGCTCAATCAACTGGGAACTCTTACTGACAGTTGTGCTGATTTCGTTATTATTAATGTGGCTTGTCTCTAGCCTTCTTAGCCCTGTGTTTCTTGTCTTGTCCCAACAAGTTGTACCCTGTGTTATGGGTGGTTGCGCTACATGTTATGATAAACACAAACTCACTTCCTTGAAATTCCTGCTCCCCAAGCCACAAACACAAGGATATAGACACAAAACAACATCACACACAATCCGAATCGCAGGCTGGAAACTTAATTGCACAACACCAAACCGACAGACCCAACTAACACACAACAAAACCGATCACAAATGACATGCAACTACCACTCATAATTGACATTACGTACAGCGACATCTAACACCTAAAATGCCAAGCCGCCTTAACACCTACAATGTTTTACACACACACACTGAAAACACACAGGAACACAATATATAAACACACAGGAACACACTGAACACAAAATAATACACATCAAACACACAGAACACACAGAATACACACAAACTAAACACACAGGAACACAATAAAGAGCTAAGAGATGGATAGAGATAGGTGAAGGATGGAAACCTTCACTAGGAAAAATAATCACATTTTTTGTTTCAGCAGTTAACCATAGTTCACTGCTACATTCAGTGTGTATGGAGGTGGAATGTATTCTGTCACTCGTTCTGCTTCTCCTTTCTACAGAACTGCCAGAGAACACTATCTTTCCAATCTTTCCCACCATGTTCCTTTCACTCTTTCTTTCCACTTTCTCTGGCGGAGCTGAAAGGTTTGTACAAAGAGATTTTGAAATGAGAGAGAGCAAGTGAACTGACACTTCCTATCTTAGAAGTGAGAGTTGTGCAGTAGGGGTGTGTGGGTAAAATCACCGGGGAAATTTAACCACACCCTTGTTTCATCACAAAACCGGTGACCAACATCTATCCGGTGAAGTCCACAAAGCATATTCAATGTAACAGACAAGTTAATGTTTCCGACATTWTCAGACCACTAAACAACTATTGAATTTAGAACCACAGAGAGTTACTGCAAGTCACAAAGAAAACAGGAGCTGCCTCCACTATTCCAGCACCATTTCAACGTCAACATTTCAAAATTATCAAATCACCTCTGTTTAGTTTACAATAACAACTCAAAGATACCAAAAACGATTTAGTCCAATCACCATAAGCTAAGTATGATGTAGATGTCTATGGTGTGAGTGTGTGCAAGTAGAGAAAACATGTTGACTCACCCAACTTGTAGAGAAACACCAATGCTGTCCTCCTCTCTTTCATGTTGATGAAATTGTCTATCACTCTGTCAGACAGTACACCCTTTTAGTTTTTGTTGTCCTAGGCTACCTGGATAAAATTCTTGCTCGCTTGCCTAACTTCCTTTCATGGGCAACGATGAGCCAGCTAGTTAAAATTAGCCTACTACATCTACTGTAGCTACACATTGAACATCCATCCTCTCAGACAAGGGGCACAATCCGTGGCTAATTTAGGAAAGGGACAATTTTAGTTAGCTAGCCACCGGAGAACAACAACACAATTCAAGTTCCTTCTGTCAATGACGTCTGGCTTTTGATGTGATATGATTGGTGTGAAGCCAAATCCAAGCTGACTTCCCTTTACACTTTTTTTTGTTGGTACGCCAGGACCATTCACAGGTGAGCTCACTCAGTTCAGCTCAACACGGATTGGCTATTATTTTATTTAAAAAAACGTTTTATCAAGGGAGGCTAAATGCTCGCTGGCTTCCCTTGTATTCAATGCTACGGGCGGCAACAATGTCATACTCTTTTTGGTGTTTTATTACTGCAGTCCTTTAACAGAGTCTTTAGAGGTGTTTGTATTACTGCAGTCCTTTACAGAGTCTGTCAGAGGGTGTTTTATTACTGCAGTCCTTTAACAGAGTCTTTCAGAGGGTGTTG
>NW_019943671.1:56364-66145 GCF_002910315.2 Salvelinus sp. IW2-2015 | reverse complement strand
ACCAGACAGCATCAGATAGATGGGGCACACATTACAGAGACAGAGGGGCGCTGTTTCGCTGCTCAGATGCTTCTCCGGTGAGATACATGCAGCCTCTTTGCGATTTGAAGGAAAAATTGTGAAACAACGAGCAGATGAAAGATACATGTATTTAAAAATGTTCTTTACTTATTCTTTTTAGTATTTCTTTTTTTGGGAAGCCTTGGTTCCCTTGGCATCCATGAAAAACACGCCACTGTGCTGGTTGTGTTTGTTCCAAACGGCTGTAAAGCCAAATCTCCATACTTGATCCGAAAAAATGTGGTATCGAAGGCTTCTGTGATGCAACTGTGAACGTCTCCGGAGCCATGCAGAGCAAATCAAGCTCGTGTACCGCATCGCCGTACGCCTCTCAATTTTTGTAAACAATGCGGAGGTCTCCATATAGCTCCTCATTGACATGATTGCGTTGCAGTAGGTGAGGGCGGGAGTCCTTTATAAACACAAACTTCATGATTGGCTGACGTAGTGTGAGGCCGGGAGGTCCTTGTAAAACACAAAACTCCATGATTGGCTGACGGGTATAGTGAGGGCAGGAGGTCCTGTATAAACACAACTCATGATTGGCTGACTGTAGGTGAGGCCGGATGTTTCCTGTATAAAACACAAACTCATGATTGGCTGACGGTAGGTGCAGGCCGCGGAGGTCATGTATAACACAAACTCATGATTGGCTGACGGTAGGTGAGGCGGGAGGTTCCTGTCATAAAACAAACAAACCATGAATTGCTGACGGTAGGTGAGGCCGGAGGTCCTGTATAAAACACAAACTCATGATTGGCTGGACGGGGCGCAAAGGTGAGGGCGGAGGGTCCGTATAAACACAAACTCATGATTGGCTGACGGTAGATGAGGGCGGGGAGGTCCTTATAGACACAAACTCATGACTTGGCTGCGGTAGGTGAGGGCGGAGTTGTATAAACACAAACTCATGATTGGCTACTAGGTTGAGGCCGGGAGCGTCCGTATAAACACAAAAACTCCCATGATTGGCCTGACGTAGGTGAGGGCGGGAGGTCCTTGTAATAAACATCAAACCGCATGATTGGCTGACTGGTAGGTGACGGCCGGGAGCGTCCGTATAAACACCCAACTCATGATTAGGTGACGGCTTAAGGTGAGGGCAGGAGGTCCTGTATAACACAACTCATGAGTTGTGCTGACGGTAGGTGAGGGCGCGGGAGGTCCTGTATAAACTCAAACCCATTGATTGGCTGACGGTAGTTGGTGAGGGCGGGAGGTCCTTATAAAACACAAACTTCATAGATTGGCTGACGGTAGATGAGGCGGGGAGTCCTGTATAAACACAAACTCATGATTGGGCTGACGGTTAATAGGTGAGATGCCCGGGATTGTCCTTAGTAAAAAACACAAATCATGATTGGTTGCAGTAGGTGAGGGCGGAGGTCCTGTATAAACACAAACTCATGTTGGGCTGACGTAGGTGAGGGCGGGGAGGTCCTGTAGAACACAACTCATGATTGGCTGACGATAGGTGAGGGTGGGAGTCCTAGTATAAACACAAACTCAAAATCCTTGACAAACTTCCTGCTCCCCAAAGCGCGTGAAGTATGAATGGCCCTGACTTTTGCAGAGGCCATATCACCGTAAATGCTGCACACCAATGCAGACGTCAGATTCACCATGCAGCGCCTTTTAGTGTTGTGTGTTGTGTGTGTGTGTGCATCATTTGTGGGTGCTGTGTGTGGGTGTGTGTGCTGTGTGTGTGTGGTGCGTGTGTGTGTGTGTGTGCACTGTGCAGTGCAACACCTTCTTTATTCAACCCCTCTGGCCGTGAAAACCTTCCTTTTAATTATGCAGTCTTTACAGAGTCTTCAGAGGTGTTGTATTACTGCAGTCCTTTAACAGAGTCTTCAGAGGTGTTGTATTACTGCAGTCCTTTAACAGAGTCTTCAGAGGGTGTTTTATTACTGCAGTCCTTTAACAGAGTCTTTCAGAGGTGTTGTATTACTGCAGTCCTTTAACAGAGTCTTTCAGAGGTGTTGTTTACTGCAGTCCTTTAACAGAGTCTTTCAGACGGGTGTATTACTGCAGTCCTTTAACAGAGTCTTTCAGAGGGTGTTTTATTACTGCAGTCCTTTAACAGAGTCTTTCAGAGGGTGTTGTATTACTGCAGTGCTTTTAATTTCCCTCTGCCTCCAGCTAGCAGACACAGTGTGGAAAGGGAATCATACATCTTTTATTTGATCTTGTTCATGATTCACAGTTCAGAGTGGTGGTGGGAAAAGTACCCAATTGTACTGTAGTAAAAGTAAAGATACCTTAATATAAAATGACTCAAGTAAAAGTGAAAGTCACCCAGTAAAATACTACTTGAGTAATTACCCTCTTAAGGATCGGACCCTAAAATGACATACCCAGATCTAACTGCCTGTAGCTCAGGACCCGAAGCCAGGATATACATATTATTGATACCATTTGAAAGAATACCCTTCTTATGTTTGTGGAAATGTTAAATTAATGTTGGAGAATATAGTTCAAGTCTAAAAGTATTTGGTTTTAAATATACTTAAGAATCAAAAGTAAATGTAATTGCTCAAATATACTTAAGTATGAAAAGTAGAGGTAAATACTAAGCAAACCAGACAGCATTATTTAACGGATAGCTAGGGACACACTTCAACACTCAGACATAATTTACAAACAAAGCATGTGTGTTTAGTGCGTCTGCCAGATCAGGCAGTAGGGATGACCAGCGGTGTTCTTTTAATAAGTGTGTGAATTGGACCATTTCCTGTCCTGCTAAGCATTCGAAATGTAACAAGTACTTTTGGGTGTCAGAGAAAATATACGGAGTAAAAAGTACATTATTTTCTTTAGGAATGTAGTGAAGTAGAAGTACAATTTGTGGGGTACAGATACCCCCAAAAACGAAAAAGTATGTTTACTTAAGTACTTTACACCACTGGTTCAGAGGCAGACATGAAGTGGACTTGTACTGCAATTTAATATCCTACAAAGCAGTTCATGTTGTAGAGTGGATAATATTTTTCCTGTAAGACTCGGGCCTGTACTCATAGAGTAGGTCAAAGTTTCCCCTAACCGCTGATGCAGGGTCAGATATGTTTTTATCCACCTAAAACCCCTTGGTTTGGGGCTAGGGTAATCTGATCCTAGATCTGGGGCTAGGGTAATCTTATCCTAAATCTGGGGCTAGGGTAATCTTATCCTAAATCTCAGGCTAGGGTAATCTGATCCTAGATCTGGGGCTAGGGTAATCTGATCCTAGATCTGGGGCTACATAGTGGTAATCTGGATCCTCATATCTGGGCTAGGGTAATCTTAGGCCTAAATTCTCAGGGCTAGGTAATCTGATCCTAAGATCTGGGCTAGGGTAATCTGATCCTAGATCTGGGGCTAGGGGTAATCTATTCCTAGAATCTGGGGCTAGGGTAATCTTATCCTAAAATCTCAGGCTAGGGTAATCTGATCCTAGATCTGGGGCTAAGGGTAATCTGATCCTAGATCTGGGGCTAGGTAATCTGATCCTAGATCTGGGCTAGGCTAGGGTAATCTTATCCTAAATCTCGGGCTAGGGTAATCTGATCCTAGATCTGGGGCTAGGGCTAATCTGATCCTAAATCTCAGGCTAGGGTAATCTTGATCCTAGATCTGGGGCTAGGGTAATCTGATCTAGATTGGGGCTAGGGTAATCTGATCCTAGATCTGGGGCTAGGTAACTGATCCTAGATCTGGGGCTAGGGTAATCTTATCCTAAATCTCAGGCTAGGGTAATCTGATCCTAGATCTGGGGCTAGGTAATCTGATCCTAGATCTGGGGCTTAGGATAATCTGATCCTAGACTTGGGGCTAGGGTAATCTTATCCTAAATCTTCAGGCTAGGGTAATGCGATCCTAGATGCTGGGGCTAGGGTATCTGATCCTAGATCTGGGCTAGGGTAATCTGATCCTAGATCTGGGGCTAAGGCTAGGTGAATCTTATCCTAAAATCTCGGGCTAGGGTAATCTGATCCTAGATCTGGGGCTAGGATAATCTTATCCTAAATCTCGGGGCTAGGTAATCTGATCCTAGATCTGGGGCTAGGGTAATCTTATCCTAAATCTGGGGCTAGGGTAATCTGATCCTAAATCTTGGGCTAGGGTAATCTGATCCTAGATCTGGGGCTAGGTAATCTGACTCCTAGATCTGCCTGATAGGGCCAGCTAGAACTTATCCTAAATCTCGGGCTAGGGTAATGCTGATCCTAGATTGGGGCTAGGGTAATCTGGATTCCTAGATTGGGGTACACGGCACCCCTATGACTCTCCGCCCACCCTTACCGGCCGTTTTTTACTGTTACCTCGCCTATCCTTTTCACCCATCGCCGATGACTTTCACTCTCTATAAATGCCATCTTGATTAAATGTGTGTGTCCCAGGCTAGTTGTGTCTTGACTGGCTGTGGAAAGACAGGTTGCAGGAAAACAGACATGTGCACACATGAGTTAACATGTAGTAACCGTGTAGTAAACCGTGTAGTAACCATGTTAGTAACCATGTAGCAACATTTAGTAACCGCTGTTAGTAATCATGCTAGTTAACATTATAAATAACCGTTGTAGTTAACATGTTAGTAACCATGTAGTAACCGCTGTAGTACCGTGTAGTAACCATGTAGTAACCATGTAGTTAACATGTTGTAACCGTGTAGTAACCGTGTAGTAACCATGTAGGTAAAAAATGTAGTTAACATGTAGTAAACCATATGAGCTAATCATGTGAGTAATCATGTAGTTAACATGTGAGTAAACCGTGTAGTAATCATGTAGTTAACATGTGTTAACCATGTAGTAACCATGTAGTAATTAATGTAGTTAACATGTAGTTATCATGTAGTTAACATGTTGTAACCGTGTAGTAAATCATGTTAGTTACATTGTAATAACCCATGTAGTAATCGTGTAGTTAAAACATATAGAACCCGTGTAGTAATCATGTAGTTAACATGTAGTAACACCGTGTAAGTAATGTAGTTAACATAGTAGTAACGTGTTAAGTAATTGTTGTAGTTAACATGTAGTAACCGTGTAGTAATGTAGTTAACAGGTAGTAACCGTTGTAATAATTCATGTAGTTAACATGTAGTAACCGTGTAGTAATGTAGTTAACATGTAGTAAATATGTAATGTATAAAAAAAGCTATTTTAATCAGTTGTTGTGTTGTGCTCACATCCCAAAACAATCAACATCCAAAATAACATTCTTCAGAATCATTAAAACTTATACAGTACCAGGTCAAAAGTTTGGACACACCTACTCATTTCAAGGTTTTCCTTTAGTTATTGACTATTTCTACAATTGCTAGAATAATATGAAGACATCAAAACGATGAAATAACCACATGATGGAAATCAATGCTTGTAACCAAAAAAGTGCTTCATCAAAATATATTTTGATTACCTAGCCCCAAAATATATATTTGCATATGTAGAACTTCTTTCAAAGGTAGCCACCCCTTGGCTACTTTAAATTAAACAAACAGTAAACACAAACAAGCGCACCGACAAGAACCAGAAACAATTGATGCCTGGGAAGGGGAAGAGGGACGGAAGTGAAGAAGTAGAAGAAGTAGGAGAGGAAGGGAAGAAGGAGAGAAAGACAGATAGGAGAAAGGAACCAAAGGGGAGTGACATATATAAGGCAGGTAATCAGGGAGTGTGACGGAGTTCCAGGTGAGTTTCATTATATGCAGATGCGCCGTAAAAGTTGGTGACAGGTGTGGTCATACAGGAGCAGCCTGGTGACCTAGAGCCGCCGAGAGGGAGCACACGTGACATGGCTTCACTATTATTTACATTGTAGGTAAAATAATAAAAAATAAGAAAAACCCTTTGAATGAGTAGGTTGTGTCCAACTTTTGACTCGGTACTCTGTATATATTTCTCAACACTTCATCAATGGTAAAGTGGTGTATGGTTTGGTAAGTATCTGTTTTGTTGTTGGTCTTAAATGCTGACACATTAGAGACATCAGAAATATACAGAAATGGGTGGAAACCGCTGCATAAATACTCTCATTGAAAAGTACATGATAACTTTAAACAATATAAATAATTAGGTCAATATTATAAACAACATTAAAACAAAACTAAAATACTGGCACCAGGAGGTGCAGCGTTGAGTGATCATTAGATTATTGGGTAAAGGGTAATTTATATCTGGGAGCGGAACATCACACTATGAAGCTCATGTAGAATGTTTCTGTTTTGTTTCCGGTCCAGAACTTTCTAAGGAGATGGTACCACCTCTGAGTTTCCCGGCTGCTGATTGGTTCGCGACCTCTCTGTGCATACGTGTCAGATAGTTGCTCTTTGAGGATGATTTAGGAGTAAAGCATTCCGAAATAAGCAGTAGAGTCTAATTATTAGTATATGGAGATAGAGTAAAGTTTAAATATGCCACACATGGACTGTCAGTGATAACGGAGGATCGCATATGATAGTGGAGAGAGTAGAAGTAATAAAGGAGAATAGATTAATAGTAGAATTATTAGATGAGATACAATATACGTGTCTTGTTGTGTTATCCATGTCATCTTCAAATCGCTAGAATCATGAACTTTTTATTTCGTCCGGTTACAGCAGTGACAGCTATTGTTAGGCGCAGGATGTTTAGTTCTGACGTGTGTGAGTCGAGAATGCTCTGCTTTAAGACTATGCGCATAGTCTGCCCTATGGAACTCTATCCCATCAGAACTATACTAGCATAGTTAAATGTAAGCTCATAGATACAGAAACTACTCATGAGTAACCATCAGAGCATATATGCAGAGTTAAAAATAGAAGAGATACTGCTTGTCAGGACATGGGCCAGCTCTCACCACGCATACCTGACCGTGGAGACCGCTGACCCATAGGCAGAGCCAATGAGACTACCACCTCTGCACTACTCCGTAGTCCAGAACCTCAAACGGAGTGAGAGACAAGCACTCTCAGCTAGTGAAGAGCCTTCCCCAGTGACAGAGTGTGACATCGAGTCGGGTTCTTCTTCCATCAGAGAGGAAGCTATACTCTCACTAGTGTTGAGTGACATTGATCTCAGTTAGGCAGCGGCGACAAGTCGTCCTGGGAGAGGGCAAACCCTCACTATCCTCCAGATCACTCTGCGTAAGGGACTCTACAGGGCGTTACTAGTTGGCTTCTGGACTACAGAGGCAAGATGTTATCTGCCTATTGCCGTTTCCTGTACATCACTCATTTCATCTAAGCTTATCTCTATGTACATATTCGTTATCCCTTTTTCACCCACTCTCGTGTTAAGAGTAGGAACTAGAAGCCACAAGCATCTTCGCTACACTCGCAATTAACATTCTTGGCTAACAATGTGTATTGTTGACAAATAAAACAATTTTGATTTGATTTGACGACCTGCAGTACAACAGCCTTATGTCTCGTTTTTTCACTTTAACTACCCTTCTTCCTTCCTTCTTTCCTTCCTTCCGCCGTTCCTGTGGGACTCCTGTTCGACTCTCATTTTACCTTCTAGATAATGTCACGCAATTCGTACCTATGAGATAATGAGGAGTAAAGAGTCGAACATTCCTCATACTCTCTGATGGAAGGGTACACGCAAGTACTCTCGTGTATGTGGTGTGTTTTTAATTGTTTTATAATTGAAGTATACTTATTCCTATATGTTTAAAAGTTATATGTACTTTTGAATGAGCAGTATTATGCAGCGGTGTAGGTGTGCTACTATCTATCTAGTATTAGTTTCTCATTAGTCTGCGACATTGTTTCACCATCTCTTGAATGGAAGTTCTTCCAACAACAAAACGAGGGATGTTACGGTTACCCCAAACCGATACACATTTACCATTGATGAAGTGGTTGCAAAGAAGATATGGTTATACCCAGTACCAGTCAAAAGTTTGGACACAGCCTACTCATTCAAGAGGTTTTCTCTCTTGTTATTACTCTTCTACAATGTAGAATAAATAGTGAAGAACAATGTGCACGTCGTGCTCCCTCTCCCGGCCTCTCAGGTCTCACGGTAACTGCTGAGGGCGTATGTATGACGGGCTCAGGCCTACTGTCCACGCAACTTCTTGAAGGGACTACTCTGTCGTTGGCTTTATAACTGCCTGACAAACGTTAGTTGAATGACACTCCACCTGGACTCGCACCTCCTCTGGATTACCTGCCTTATATATGTCACTCCCCTTTGGTTTTTCTTCCCCCAGGCATCATTGTTTTCTGGGTTCTTGTGTCGGTGCGGGTTTTTGGTGTTTTTGGTCTGTTAACAAGTAGACGTTTGTTTGTTTGTAAAGATTTATTAAAGGTTAGCCCCCAAAGGGTGGTGCTGGCTACTTTCGAATGTAATGGACTCAGTATGCATAAACAATCTCAATGTGTGTGGGGCTATGCTGGTAATCGTGAAGGAAATATATTTTGAATACAACAGTCATACATAGAACAACCTATTTTTATATTTTTATTTTTTTATGTGTCGTATAGTCCTATTGTTTGGAGTGTTTCTTTATTTTGTTCGTTTGTGCTTATTCTTTGTTTTTTTTTATTTTGTTTATTTTGCCTTTTTTTTAGCAAGTTTGAAGTTGCCCTCTTCGCTGTGCGTACGGGCGCATGTGCCTGCCACACCAGCCCCAGAGAGAAAGGGAAAGACATACACATGCACTTTTCCCACCCCCGCTCAATCTGTATACGGAAGGAAGAGGGGGAGGAAAGCACACACATCCGAGTTATTACCTACAGACATCGTGTGTGTTAGCTACCAACTATATTTCATGCGTGGTTTATTGAGCACATCGCTCCACATCTTAGCACTAATATATTTTCTACAAGTCTTGTAGACTAGGTTCTAATGTAAAACCCTAAGGCGAAACCCGTGTGATCCGTCGTTTGACAACAACATGAGTAGCATGTACCCATTTTTTCATGTACTTTATTCCCAAAATGATCCAATCAGAAGATGTCTTCAGTCAAACGTATTCAAACAATTATACTCACTTGCTTATTTGTGGGGGTCTTCCCTATTCTCCTTCAAAGAGGCAAAACTATTCCACTCGTGTTCCAAACTTCTTTGACTTGGTAACTGTTATATCAGTGGTCTAGCCATAGTTATCAGCAGACCTTGACTTGTGTGGAAACTACTCCCACTGCGCGGAAGGAGTAATGTTATGTTTGGTGTGGTGGTATCCTTGTTCTCCTTGATAGAAAATGGTTCTTGGAGACGAGGCAAACAAACAACAACAAAACCCACTGATTCAAATCATAGCGAATGAAAAAAATTTCTAATCAATTGAGCTTCTCTTTCATGCTTGTTCTTTGATTTCAGTCTCACTCCAGATATAAATATTACCATTATTACTATTACCATTATATCGTTACTACATTGAGGATCAGATTACCCTCTATAGCCCCAAAAATCTAGGATCAGTAGATTCTACATTCACCTATGACCCCAAAAATACTCTAGGATCAGATTTACCCTAGCCCAGAGGATTTAAATAAGATTTACCCATCCCCAGGATCGTTAGGATCAGACTAAATCTACCCTAGGCCCAGATCGTATGTAATGATAAGCTAATGCTCCCATGTAGATTATTACCGGTTACTACCTAAGATTTAGGATCTGCCTATGAACGTTTTCAGATTAACACTTAAGCCCCTTACACCCACAGAGTTTAAGGATAAAGATTAGCCCTTTAGCCCCAGATCTACAGATGGATCTAGGAATCTAACCCCTTAGCCACCAATGTGACT
>NW_019943671.1:51163-56339 GCF_002910315.2 Salvelinus sp. IW2-2015 | reverse complement strand
GGGCTAGGGTAATCTGATCCTAGATCTGGGGCTAGGGTAATCTGATCCTAGATCTGGGGATAGGGTAATCTTATTCTAAATCTCGGGCTAGGGTAATCTGATCCTAGATTTTGGGGCTAGGGTAATCTGATCCTAGATTTTGGGGCTAGGGTAATCTGATCCTAGATATATGGTAAAGGGTAATTTATATCTGGAGCTGAAATCACACTATGAAGCTCATTAGAATTTTTCTGTTTTGTTTCCTGTCCAGAACATTTCTAAGGAGAGGTACCACCCTCTGAGTTCCCGGCTGCTGATTGGCCGACCGAGGTGGAAGTTGCTCTTTGAGGAGATAGGGAAGACCAATAAGCAGTGAGTAAAATGTTTGGAATGTTTAAAGACATCTTCTGATTGGATCATTTTGGGATAAGTAATAAAAAAATGGTAATGTTGTGTCAACGTTGTATCTGTACTGTGTGTGCTTTCCTCCGTAAGCGGGTGGGGGTGTTCTGCTGTGGGCCTAAAGGCACATCCATGACTCTTCACAGACTGTGTAACTCAGACGCTACTCAGGAACCACGTTTCAGTTAAAAAAAAGAGTCCTTCAGCTGAGTCCAGCTCCCTCTTACCGTGACCGCTGACCCTAGGCCATGACCCCTGACACCAGACTCACAGAGAGACAGCTGACTTGAACCTACCAGGAAGTGACTCACGGGTTCTTCTTCCATCAGAGAGAAGCATTACTCTCACTAGTGTTGAGTGACATTATCAGTGGGCAGCTGGAAGGTCCCTGGAGGCAACCCACTTCCACTCTGTAAGGGACTCTACAGGGGTTACTAGTTGGCTCTGGACTACAGAGAGATGTTATCTTGCCTATGCCGTTCTGTACCATCARTCATTCATATATCTCTATGTACATATTCTTTATCCCTTTACACTTGTGTGTATAAGGTAGTAGGAACTAGAAGCACAAGCATTTCGCTACACTCYCATTAACATCTGCTAACAATGTGTATGTGACAAATAAAATTTGATTTGATTTGAGATGCTGTACAACAGCCTTATGTCTGTTTTCACTTTAACTACCCTTCCTTCCTTCCTTCTTTCCTTCCTTCCTTCCTTCCTTCCTGTGGAATCCTTTCATCTTTAAAACCTCTATGTACTATAATGGAGAGAAAGCAAACTCAACCACTCCTGGTGCCAGTATTTTAGTTTGTTTTTAATTGTTTTATATTGAAATTATTTATATTGTTTAAAGTTATATGTACTTTTCAATGAGAGTATTTATGCAGCGGTTTCACCATTTCTGTATATTTCTGATGTCTCTAATGTGTCACATTTAAGACTCAACAACAAAACAGATACTTTACCAAACCATACACATTTACCATTGATGAAGTGTTGAAGAAATATATACAGTACCAGTCAAAAGTTTGGACACACCTACTCATTCAAAGGGTTTTCTTTATTTTTTATTATTTTCTACAATGTAGAATAATAGTGAAGACAATGTCACGTGTGCTCCCTCTCCGGCCTCTAGGTCACCAGGCTGCTCGTTATGACGCACACCTGTCACCAACMTTACGCGCATCTGCATATAATGACACTCACCTGGACTCCGTCACCTCCCTGATTACCTGCCTTATATATGTCACTCCCCTTTGGTTTCTTCCCCAGGCATCATTGTTTCTGTTCTTGTCGGTGCGCTGTTTGTGTTACGTGTTTGTTTAATTTAAAGTAGCCAAGGGTGGCTACTTTGAAGAATCTCATATGCAAAATATATTTTGGGGCTAGGGTAATCAAAATATATTTTGATGAACACTTTTTTTGGTTACAGCATGATTCCATATGTGTTATTTCATCGTTTTGATGTCTTCACTATTATTCTACAATGTAGAAAATAGTAAAACTAAAGGAAAACCCTTGAATGAGTAGGTGTGTCCAAACTTTTGACTGGTACTYTATAAGTTTTATTGATTCTGAAGAATGTTATTTTGGATGTTGGATTGTTTTGATGTGAGCAAAACACAACCCTGATTAAAATAGCTTTTTTATACATTACTATTTACTACATGTTAACTACATTACTACACGGTTACTACATGTTAACTACATGATTATTACACGGTTACTACATGTTAACTACATTACTACACGGTTACTACATGTTAACTACACAATTACTACACGGATACTACATGTTAACTACATTACTACACGGTTACTACATGTTAACTACATGATTACTACACGGGTTCTATATGTTAACTACACGATTACTACACAGTTACTACATGGTTATTACATGTTAACTACATGATTACTACACGGTTACAACATGTTAACTACATGATTACTACATGTTAACTACATTATTACTACATGGTTACTACATGGTTACTACATGTTAACTACATGATTACCACACATTACTACATGGTTACTACATGTTAACTACATGATTACTACACGGTTACTACACGGTTACAACATGTTAACTACATGGTTACTACATGGTTACTACACGGTTACTACAGCGGTTACTAATGTTACATGGTTACTATGGTATCATGTTATACCTTACAAGGTTACGAGTTAATAACTGTAATAATGTTATAGCATGATTAAATCAGCGGTTCTAAATGTTGTACATGGTTACTACATGGATTTACTAACAGGTTACTACATCGGTTACTACATGTTAAGTCATGTGTGCACATGTCTGTTTCTCCTGCACGCTGTCTTTCCACAGCAGTCAAGACACATAGCCTGGGAACACATCATTTAATCAAGATGGCATTTATAGAGAGTGAAAGTCATCGGCGATGGGTGAAAAGGATAGGCGAGGTAACAGTAAAAAACGGCCGGTAAGGGTGGGCGGAGAGTCATAGGGGTGCCGTGTACCCCAATCTAGGAATCCAGATTACCCTAGCCCCAAAATCTAGGATGCCATTACCGCTAGCCCGCGATTTAGAATAAGTTTCAGCTGTGTACCCTATCGCCAGATCTAGGATCAGATTACCTAGCCCCAGATCTAGGATCAGATTACCCTAGCCCAAGATTTAGGCATCAGAATTACCGCTAGCCCCAGATTTAGGATAAGGATTACCCTAGCCCCAGATCTAGGAATCAGATCACCTAGCCCCGAGATTTAGGAATAAGATTTTTATCCTAGGCCCCAGATCTAGGAATCAGATTACCCTAGCCCGAGATTTTAGGATAAGATTCACCTAGCCTTAGCCCGCAGATCTAGATCAAGATTACCCTAGTCCGCCAGATCTAGGATCAGATACCCTAGCCCCAGCATCTAGGATCCGCATTACCCTAGCCTGAAGATTTAGGATAAGATTACCCTAGCCCCAAGTCTAGGATCAGATTATCCTAAGCCCCAGATCTAGGATCAGATTACCTTAGGCCGCCAGATCTAGGATCAGAT
This sequence comes from Salvelinus sp. IW2-2015, assembly GCF_002910315.2. Classification (NCBI taxonomy): domain Eukaryota; kingdom Metazoa; phylum Chordata; class Actinopteri; order Salmoniformes; family Salmonidae; genus Salvelinus; species Salvelinus sp. IW2-2015. Next base: position 52,924 of record NW_019943671.1, on the reverse strand, counting down.
TACCCTAGCCTGAGATTTAGGACTAAGATTACCTAGGCCCCAGATCTAAGGATCAGATTACCTAGCCCCAGATCTTAGGATCAGATTACCTAGCCCCAATCTAGATCAGATTTACCCCTAGCCCCAGATCTAAGGAATCAAGATTACCCTAGCCTGAGATTTAGGATCAGATTACCGCTAGCCCCAGATCTAGGATCAGATTACCCTAGCCCGAGATTTAGGAATAAGATACCCTAGCCTTAAGCCCAGATCTAGGATAGATTACGCTAGCCCCAGATCTAGGATCAGATACTTAGCCCCAGACTAGGATCAGATTACCCTAGCCTGAGATTTTAGGATAAGATTCCCTAGCCCCAGATTCTAGGAATCAGATTACCCCTAGCCCCAGAATCTACGATCAGATTACCCTAGCCCAGATCTTAGGATCAGATTACCTAGTCCCTGAGAATTTAGGCTAAGATTACCCTAGCCCAGATATGAGGATCCAGATTACCACTATGGCCCCAGCTCTAGGATCAGATTACCCTAGCCCCAGATCTAGGATCAGATTACAACTAGCCTGAGATTTAGGATAAGATACCCTAGCCCCAATTGGAATAAGAATTACCCTAGGCCCCCAGATCTCGGATCAGATTACCCTAGGCCGCGCAAACCAAGGGGTTTTAAAGGTGGATAAAAACATATCTGACCGCTGCATCACGGGTTAGGGGAAACTTTGACCTACTATGAGTCCAGGCCCGAGTCTTACAGGAAAAATATTATCCACTCTAACAACATGAACTGGCTTTGTAGGATATTAAATTGCAGTACAAGTCCATTCATGTCTGCCTCTGAACCAGTGGTGTAAATACTTAAGTAAACATACTTTTTCGTTTTTTGGGGGTATCTGTAACCCCACAAATTGGTACTTCTACCCTTTTTTTTCAACTACATCCTAAGAAAATAATGTCACTTTTTACTCCGTATAATTTTCTCTGACACAACAAAAGTACTTGTTACATTTCGAATGCTTAGCAGGACAGGGAAATGGTCCCAATTAACACTTATTAAAAGAAACACCGCTGGTCATCCCCTACTGCCTTGATCTGGCAGGCACTAAACACACATGCTTTGTTTGTAAATTATGTCTGAGTTGTTGAAGTGTGTCCCGCTAGCTATCCGTTAAATAATGCTGGTCTGGTGCTTAGTAATTTACCTCTACTTTTCATACTTAAGTAATAGTTTGAGCAAATTACATTTACTTTTGATTCTTAAGTATATTTAAAACCAAATACTTCTTAGACTTGAACTATATTTCTCCAACATTAATTTAACATTTCACCAACATAAGAAGGGTATTCCTTTCAAATGGTAATCAATAATATGTTATAGTCCTGGCTTCGGGTCCTGAGTCAGGCATTAGATCTGGGTAATGTCATTTTTAGGGTCCGATGCCTTAAGAGGGTAATTACTTGCAAGTAGTCATTTTTACTGGTGACTTTCGACTTTTACTTAGTCATTTATATTAAGGTATCCTTTACTTTTATGCTACAGTAAATTGGGGTACTTTTCCCACCACCATCTCTGAAACTGTGAATCATGGACAAAGATCAAATAAAAGATGTATGATTCCTTTCCACATGTGTCTGCTAGCTGGAGGCAGAGGGAAAATTAAAGCACTCAGTTAATACCACACCCTATGAAAGCTCTGTTTAAGGACTGCAGTAATCAAACCCCTCTGAAGACTCTGTTAAAGGACTGGCATAATAAAACACCCTCTGA
>NW_019943671.1:35838-51138 GCF_002910315.2 Salvelinus sp. IW2-2015 | reverse complement strand
GTGTTTTAGGGGCAGGGTCATTTCTGTGTGCAATAGCCTGGGGACGGGGGTTATGGGTAACTGGTCTGGTCCAGCAAGTATTTGTCTAGGTATGTGTGTGTCAGGGTAACTGGTCTGGGTCCAGCAAGTCTTTGTCTAGGTATGTGTGTCTCAGGGTAACTGACCTGTCAAGCAGGTATGAGTATTCGTAGCCCAGGACCTTGTTGCCCAGGAAGTAGTCACCATTGCGGTAGAGAGGCAGGAAGGGAACCATGTAGTAACCATCGTTGTGACCAATCGGAGCGTTGGATGTTGGGGTAGCGGACGCGCGGCGGCGTGTGGTCTCCTCACCACTGTTCATAGATACTGAGAGGGGAGGATAGGAAGAGGGAGGGGGGATAGGACAGGAGGGATGAGAGGGTGGAGAGGAGAGGGAGGGGGGATAGAACAGAGGAGGGATGAGAGGGTGGAGAGGGAGGGGTGGGGAAAGAACAGGAGGGATGGGAGGTGGAGAGAGAGGAGGGATAGAACAGGAGGGATGAGAGGGTGGAGAGGAGAGGAGGGATAGACAGGAGGGATGAGAGGGTGGAAGGGAGAGGAGGGTAGAAAGGAGGGTGAGAGGGTGGAGAGGAGAGAGGGGGATAGCAGGAGGGATGAGAGGGTGGAGAGAGAGGGGTGGGGATAGGACAGGAGGGATGAGAGGGGGAGGAGGAGGGGGGGATAGAACAGGAGGGATGGAGGGTGGAGAGGAGAGGGGGGATAGAACAGGAGGGATGAGAGGGTGGAGAGGAGAGGGGAGGGGGGATAGGACAGGAGGGATTGGGGAAGGGTGGAGAGGAGAGGGGGGATAGAAACAGAGGGATGAGAGGGTGGAGGAGAGGGGGATAGAACAGGAGGATGAGAGGTGGAGAGGAGAGGGGAGGGGGGGATGGACAGGAGGGATGAAGAGGGTGAGAGGAGGGGGGGGATAGAACAGGCAGGGATGAGAGGGTGGAGAGGAGAGGGGAGGGGATAGGACAGGAGGAGAGAGCGTGAGAGGAGAGGGGGGTAGACAGGAGGTATGAGAGGTGGAGAGGCGAGGGGGGGATAGACACAGGAGTCATGAGAGGGGTGGAGAGGAGAGGAGAGGTGCAAAGAAATATTGTTTTAGTTGACCCAGTTTACTTGCTGCTTTATTTATGTTATGTTATACAGTGGCAGAGGAGTGTTTTTTTTTGAATGGCCCTGTTAATATCTATCAGTTGATTTCTATTCATCCCTCCTTAGTGGGACGTTCTCTCTTAGATGGAGAGAATAAAAAAGAAAGACAAAATGAGGAGATAAAATTGGCAAATGGTTTGGGCTTTACACAGCCACGTCCCAGGATGTGAAAAGAGGCAAAGTTATGTGCAGTCCATCTCTCTCTCTCTCTCTCTCTCCTCTCTCTCTCTCTCTCTCTCTCTCTCTCTCTCTCTCTCTCTGCTCTCTTCTCTTCTCTCTCTCTCTCTCTCTCTCTCTTCTCTTTTCTTCTCTTCTCTCTCTCTCTCTCTCCTCTCTTCTCTCTCTCTCTCTCTCTCTCTCTCTCTCCCTCTCCTCTCTCCTCCTCTCTTCTCTCTCTGCCTCTCTCTCCTCTTTCTCCTCTCTCTCTCTCTCTTGCTCTCTCTCCTCTCTCTCTTCTCTCTCTCTTTAAGTATCTACGTACCACCCCTCTCTCTCTCTCTCTCTCTCTCTCTCTCTTCTCTCCTCTCTCTCTCTCCTCCTCTCTCTCTCTCTCTCCTCGCTCTCTCTCCCTCCCTCTTCTCTCTGTTCTCTAATTATATGTTGAGGGGAACAAATGACTTTAGCCTTTAGAAATGCAATTGATGTATTATGTACGTTTATAAATTGGAAGCCAATTTAGTTTGGTGTTTGTCATGTGGGCTTGCTAATGGGTTTGTTTAGAAGCAGACACACATGTTGACAAGGGAGTGTGTTGTGCATGTATTGTTTATGTGTGTGTGTGTGTGTGGGTGTGTGTGGTGTGTGTGTGTGTTGTGTGTGTGTGTGTGCGTGCGTGCGTGCGTGTGGTGTGCGTGGTGTTGTCACTGTTCTAGTAAGGTGTGGTGCAGGAGGAAGATGGGATCATTGGCTGAGCCTGTACTGAGCTCGATGTTGCCGTTCATGAAGACGTGGAGGGCGTTGTGCATCGTACTCTGTCCTGTTTATAGCCATCCCCGTCTCAGGACTCGCAAAACCTAAACACACACCACACAGCACGCACGCACACACACACACACACACACACACACACACACACACACACACACACACACACACAACACACACACACACACACACACACCAACAACACACACACACACACACACACACACACACACACACACACGTTTACTTGCACAAATAAAGTACCACCTTCTCATTACACATCACTTAAGGAGAAGATCCCACTGAAAATATAGGGAGGGATGTTTGAACTGTGTATAGAAGTCAAAATGGGGCCTAGTGTCTGAGTTCCCTACCCTCCAGGGAGTTCCTGAAGCTCATGTTGGCTTGGCGGTCCATGGCTCCGTCTCGTAAGTCTCTATACCCACCACAAACTCCACGTCGGCCGAGGTGGGCAGACGCCTCACACGGTTAGGGTCGTGGTTACCAGGGTTGCGCAGCAGAGGCCCCTCCCCTGTCCCAGGACACAGTGCTGCTTTGCTGTTGTACTCCTCTGGCTGGGTACAGACACCTGCACAGGTAGGTAACACACAACACACACACACACACACACCACACACACACACACACACACAACACACACACACCACACACACAACACACACACACAACCACACACACACACACACACACACACACCAGCACACACACACCACACACCACACACACACACACCACACACACACACACCGCCATGTTACAATACAGCACAAACACACACTACAGTATACACACCTGCTGTTGTACTCTCCTCTGTCTGGATGCAATGCTCTACTGCACAGGTACACACAGGTGACACACATGTAAACACAGGTACACACAGGTACACCACAAGGTACACACAGGTACACACAGGTACACACAGGTACACACAGGTATCACAGGTACCAGAGGTACAACACGGGTACTCACAGGCATGCACACATACACTCAGTCTCTCTCTCTCTCCTCTCTCTCTCTCTCTCTTCTTCTCTCTTCTCCTTCTCTCTCTCTCTCTCTCTCTCTCTCTCTTCACACTCTCTCTCGTTCCATCTGCCTCTGCCTCTGCTCTCTGGTTGTGATAAAATAACCCACTCCATTACCTGTACATCTGCTGTGTTAAATTAACCATGTGTCTGAACAAGACACACAACATTAGCTGTGTCAGAGATCCCCCACGCAACACAGACTGTACACAGACTATAGACAGACTATAGACAGACTATAGACAAACTATAAACAGACTATAGACAGACTATACACAGACTGTGCACAGACTATAGAAAGACTATAAACAGACTATACACAGACTATAGACAGACTACAGGCAGACTATAAACAGACTATAAACAGACTTTAAACACGCTATTTTTTTTTAAATTTAACCTTTATTTAACTAGGCAAGTCAGTTAAGAACACATTCTTATTTTCAATGATGGCCTAGGAACAGTGGGTTAACTGCCTTGTTCAGGGGCAGAATGACAGATTTGTACCTTGTCAGCTCAGGGATTTGATCTAGAAACCTTTCGGTTACTAGTCCGATGCTCTAACCACTAGTCCAATGCTCTAACCACACAGACTATAGACAGACTATTGCTGAACAATAGTCCCTCTCCAGTCTCTGTTTCTTTCCCCTGTCATTCCTCTGCTCTGAATTAAGCAAAACTCTCTCAGGCTGGGTCTCAAATCACATAGGAAGGAGGTTTTGGTTGAGAGGTATACTTTGCTATCTCAGGCACTTTAGAATGTGACCTCATATTGTAAAGTTGGTGGGCCCGGGGTTTGGCCCCAGTTAGGAGTAGTCATCACTGTGATCAATGTGTATAACAGCTCCAGACTCTTGGCTCATGATTCAGTGATGTCACATGGTACACACACACACACACACACACACACACACACACACCACACACATCCAAACACACAACACCACAACACACACACACACACACACACACACACAACACACACCACACACACACACACACACACACACACACACACACTACTGTTCACATCACTCTACCTGTGTCGCATGTGTTTGTTTACCTTCCATGAAGAGAACACAGAGCCGGGGCTGATGAGGTTGTGGTTAAGCAGGCTCCGCCCACCCATCAGGTTGTCCGTGCACACCGTACAGTCTGTTGCATCCCGCCAGTCCCAGTATGGGATGGTGAAGTTAAAATCCCCAGTCATCTTCCTGATCTCGTGCTCCCAGTGCAGCAGATACACTCGGTGCCATGGCAGGAACGCCGCCGACTCGTGCGCAAAGTCTATGTCCGGCCAAACATTTCCTGGTCCCCCCAGCAGTGTGTCCCTGGACACGTAGTAGTGCATCCACACAAACAGGTCGTATACACTCACGTCGGAAAACATTGGGTTCTCCCCATTTGTACCCATCTCAGCGCGAGTTCCTGTGACAATGACATAGTCAGCGGTGACGGTGTTCTTGGCCAAGTTCAGGTAGGAGATGAACCGCTGCTGTTCTGCCACCGACAGCGAGAGGAAGTTCCTCCTCACGGACTCCCGCTGCTCGGCACACCCGGGGCCGAAGTAGCCGAACCTGCACTCTCCACAGTCGAAACCCCCATAGTTACTTGCACACTGGCATGTGCGGTTGTAGAAAGCCAGCGGCCACCGTTCTCGGTCGTCTATCCCAGTGTGTGGGTACTGTGGCCCGTGGGGCTCCTCTGATACCGTCACATCCTGACAGAACCCTCGGCCCGACGTGGCTCCACAGGCCGACCCGTCCCCCTCCCACACCGGGCAGCACTGCTTGGTACGCAGCGCCTCCGTGTTGGCGCAAGGCCGGGGGAACTGGCCCACACACGACCGCAGAAACAGCATCTGGAGCAGGCTACCCAACACAACCAGAAGAACCATGACTGTTCAACTACCACACCCAAGAGCTCACTACACAGCCAGACTAACCAAAGCACACGGTGAAGAGGTGACTGCAGCCGGCTATAGTCACACAGCAGGTCCAGCCAGGTCACACGTGGTATAAGTCAGTAACGCAGTGTCCGGGGAAAGGAAAGAGTAATGTCAACTCACAATATAACTTCCACTTGCCCACACCCTCTCTCTCCCCTCTCTGCTCCCCTCCCCATACCATCACATGCTTGGGATAATATTGTTGAATCCAGCCTCATTCTGTCTCGAGACCAGCTGACCACAACCCTCTTCCCCCAGGCCAAGCCGGCCTGGAATGTGTGTGCATGATCTGGGGTGAGAGAGTGGAGTGGTTCCAACTTGTGAGGAACTCTCACATAATAGCCCATCTCACAGTGTGGAACAGACAAGCTCCTGTACCGTAACATCGTGCTAATGTCTGCTGTTTTAGGACATTATCTTGAGAGGAAAAACGACACAGGAGAAGATCTACACCATCCCAGTGGAATGTTCAAAACAGGAACAGAGTAGCCTATTGTAGGCTACTGTTAGAATAAATAATGAATAAACTATTTGGAAATTAATTAGTGCTCAATGGTCAAGGCACCTTATAGGTCTTCGGTTAGACCATGTTACAGACACAGTGACACAATGTTCCCTCTAAACTGAGCACGTGTGTTGGTGCGCAGTAGCCCTGAGACTGCCGTGCAGCTCCCCGAGACTGCCGTGCAGCTCCCCTGAGACTGCCGTGCAGCTCCCCTGAGACTGCCGTGCAGCTCCCCTGAGACTGCCGTGCAGCTCCCCTGAGACTGNGACTGCCGTGCAGCTCCCCTGAGACTGCCGTGCAGCTCCCCTGAGACTGCCGTGCAGCTCCCCTGAGACTGCCGTGCAGCTCCCCTGAGACTGCCACTCAGAAGAAATATCAGCCCACAGAGAGAAGCACGAGGTTGAACTTTACTCAACTTTCTAGAGCAGTGGTCACCAACCGGTCGATCAAGATTGACTGGTCCATCTCCAAGGCATTCCTAGTCGATCTCCAAGGCATTCCTAGTCGATTTCCAAGACATTCCTAATCGATCACCAAACATTTCTGTAAAAAAAACAACAACGATAAAGCCTTGTGTTCCTATTTTTTTTGTCGGTCGGAGCACCCGATTCAGCTGCCCCGAGTGCCGGGTAGGCGAACTGTTGCCATTTGAACCATTTCATGTGTCTGAAGGTACAAACTTTTTCTTCCCGGCAGGCCCAGAGAGCAAATCAAATGCACTATAGGTCTACCGCTGGCCAATCAGATTGCTCAGATGACAGAGTCGTCAGTAACGTAGCAGGCATAAAGAAAGCTACAGCAAAGTTGATACTGTGAGATTTCAAAACGTTTAAAACCATGACTAGAGAGAGACTGTCAACGAATACAGCAAAGAGCTGCTGTTTTTATGAGTGAGTTTATGTTTAAGTTCTTACTCAGCACTGTCAACACTTTGTATTCAACACTTTTATAAGCCATAAAATGAGTGTTCTTCCTATTTCCACTCAGCGCTACAACAAGCAGTGCAGCAGTAATGAATGACTACAACAAGCACTGCAGCAGTAATGAATGACTACAACCAGCACTGCAGCAGTAATGAATGACTACAACAAGCAGTGCAGCAGTAATGAATGACTACAACAAGCACTGCAGCAGTAATGAATGAGGAGGACAGTGAGAGCGGAGGGATGTTGGGAGGCGGACCCTCAGTCTGCTGCTCTCTCCCTCCTCTGAGACGGACCCTCAGTCTGCTGCTCTCTCCCTCCTCTGAGACTGACCCTCAGTCTGCTGCTCTCTCCCTCCTCTGAGACTGACCATCAGATGAAGACATTATCAGCCCAGTAACTATATAATTGGTTAATGTTGCATAGGCTTACGTTTTGTAAGTCATGTTAATAAAAAATCAGAGCGTGATCTTGACTCAGAAAAGGTTGGTGACCACTTTTCCAGAGTTTTCCCTGTTAACACTGTCAACGTTTCCTTTACTGTGGCAATTGTGATTGAATCAAGGCAATATTAGCCACTTGCAATGCAGCATATCGAACCAAAACAAAATATGAAAGAGATTTTGTTGTAGGCAGAACACATCGATGTAGGATTCTATTGCATTGACATGCACTACTCAGCCTGTACTCTACACAGACCAGTGCGGCATAAACAATCAGAGCTGCAGGCTCTGCCATTTACTGTGAACTGGACTGTGTTTACAGCATGAGTGGGGGTGAGTAGATGTGATTGTTTTGAAAGCCAGAGCTGCATGTAGCCACATGTGCACATTTAGTTCATATCCTTTCCTATTTAGTGAGTTATTTGCCCAGTTTTACTGTAGATCATTTTTTGTCAACAATAAGGGAGTGATTGCTTCCTACAAGAGCACAAAACATGTATATTTCTAGACAACTTTGAAAAGGAGTCAGGCAAATACATTTTTTTGTCTTAAAGGATCAGAGTTGTATTTTGAGACAGGCTTGAAAAAGCTTTAGCCAATAGGCACAGGGTAGCATAACTTGTCTGATTCTCTGTAATAATGGTATGTGAATAATTATGCATTTTATTTTGTAAAGTGGTTTCTTGCATCAAACAACACAACAACATTTTCTGTAATCTCCTTGTCTGAAGGACAAGTGGGTAAACAGGTTAATGTCAAGTACTGCATGTTTTTTTCAACAGTTTTATGGAATGTAGGCCTACATCAACACCAGGCATTGGCTGCTATTGTAGGCTGAATGATAGAACAGCTCTTGTTAAAATGGAACGGAATGCATTTTCTCAATTGTTTTTGATGGTGGACCACTTTAGTAGACCAACATTATGATCTAATAGCCACAGTAGCCTACTTGGCTACTGTTAAAAGAAGTACAGAATTTTCACAACGTTCAAGTTTGGGTTTAGCAGACCTGAAATTTGCTCAGTGCCCAAAAGAAGGAGAGGAACGATTGCAGTGACAGTATTACTATCTTATAGAGTAGAATACGATGAGATTGAGCATTTACTCTTGGGAACGAATAGGTAAAACCCCACTCAAAGACGAACAGTAGGCATCATTTGGTTAACAATTTAGACTATTTGTTTCTATGGTGATGCTGTAATTAGTTATGTTACACAAAAGTTAGTAATGCCATCTAATTGATCAGAGGGGTCTGAGAGACAGTCACCCCTCCTCCTCATTACAGCCTGTAGTGTGACCGAATCTTTACGCACAACAAAACAATGAATGACGCCTTTTGAACTGGGTGTGTACTGTATGAGTGGGTATTATCCAGACATACTGTCATGTGCCGGTGAAAGGGTTATGTTCTGCTGTGGGGTTGTTGAGGGAGGCTGGCGCACAACTCGAGATCATAAGCCACTCACATGCTCCCATAGCGGGGCACGAGGTGCGGCTAATCCGGACGAAAACGCACTCGAGCGCGCGGACATGAACGTCACAGGATTACGGTGTCCACGGGGCTCCCCTGTTCTTCTAGCTGAGAGTCTCTCCAACAGCAATGATCCCCTCCCCACTCTCTCACACACACACGCACCAAAGTTGACTAACCACATTATACATACACACAGCACACACAGCCCCCACACAACCACTACTAGGTACTCATGCGTGAAATTCAATGCTCTATTGCAATATGCCAGTATTCGTGGCCATGGATCACCCAGCACACAGCACTGACACACACACGCACACACACACACACAACACACACACACACACACATCACACCCGGAGTTATCATATGACCACTTATTCGCAGGAAGAAGGAAATATGTGTCTCTGGCCTGCAGTCAGATCTGTGGTCAGATAAGATCAAGTAATTGAGTGTAATTATAGCAGTTTGATTTCTCATCAGATGTTGGCTCTGTTGAATACCTGGGCCTGAGTTGTAGTCGGTAGGCAATTTCCCAAACAGAAATATGAAGGAAATAATGATTATATAACCCCTTGTAGAAATAATATTGTATTTAGCATACATAATCAACTGATTGGTCTCTATGGGCTGTGCCTGCTCACATCGCAAAATGTCACACCAAAACAGATGAAATGGTTATGCATGGGAATGCCACATCAGTCACACCATCTTTCATGACCTACATTATATTACATTATGTTGGTCATTTGTTACAACAATTATGGCATGGCTTCTAAGAAACAAACCAACACGTTCAATTACAATAAAGACATTTTTCTATTCTCATATTACGGTTCTGCGATGACAATTGTGCGACGACGTTTAATGGATTTAAAGAAAACCAGAAACAAATGAAGCATCAAATGCGAATTGGAAACCTCTAAAACAGAATAACCGCTCATAATGGCTGGCTGGATGGCTGTGTCTGTACAGCCAACTCACCACTGGGTGGAGGTATGACCTGATCATATCCCACAGCAGGGCCGGTCCCTGCCGTTCTGGCGCCATAAGCGAAAGCAAAAAATGTGGCCTCCCAAAATAAACTAGAATAGTCCCAGAAAGCAAATTGAAGTTGAAATGACGTCTAAAACCAGTATTTACCAGACATTGAACGAAAGGTGAAAAAGTATCTTCCTTATGTTTAAAACGCATTGTTCTGAATAAAAGTTGAAAATAAGTAATTTATAGATGTCTATGTTTGGGCCAAATCAAGGCTGGTCCAAACCGGAGAAAATCTGAACCAAACATAGACATCTATGATATAGATCAGTGGATGTGGAAATCAAGGCTGGTCCGGAACTGCACCAAAAAAAGACGTCCAAAAGGCGTCGGCGTCGGTCCGTGCTTACTGGGGTGTAGCCTACAGTGTTGCCTGAAATGGAATTTCATGAATGCCCATCTATGTGGTAAGCCTACAGTTTGTAAAACACCAAAAAACGACGTCCAGACAAGACCAAAAAAAGACGTCCAAAAGACGTCGGCTCATGCTTACTGGGGTGTAGCCTACCATGTCCACCGCCAATGGAATGTTATGAATTCCCATCCATGTGATAGGCCCACCATTTGTAAAACCCGCCAATGCATTGGTGATTTAAGCTCTGAATATCAACTACCCAACTTTATCAGGAGTTATCCTGAGCCTATTTGCAATGTGTTTACACAGCGGGAAATGCTGAAGTATTTAATTTGTCACTATGATCAGCTTGTCAAAAAAAGAAAAGAAGACAGATACAAACTTGAAACCACTGATCATGACAACGGGGTGAAACTTCTGGACTTGTGATTGTCCATTCCAGATTGTCCATTCCAGATTGTCCATTCCGGATTGTCCATTCCAGATTGTCCATTCCGGATTGTCCATTCCGGATTGTCCATTCCGGAGGAGAGAGAGAGAGTAGTACTAGCCTGTTACTTGTATATTACTGCTTTCGAAGAAAGTGAGTGACTGTGTGGACATCGCGGAGTGGGCGGTAGGGTGGTATACTTAATTATGACGAGTCACTACTAGTGTGGAACAATCAGCTCGATCAGCTGTATATGATCTCGCCGTACATAAATCAACTAACTGTGTACTCCATGTAGCTGTAGAATATTGGCAGGCAATCAATAAACTGTGTATGCGGGACGAACTATGTTACTGTGAATATGGGTACTATAAGGGAACAATTCAACTGAACTGTGGTACTCCTGTATGTATAGGTTAGGTTGCACAAATCAACTAACTGTGGTGGAGGGCTCTTCCCATCGTTCTGCTTATCTTATGGCTTGTGGACAGATCTACTCAACCGCTAAAATTACTTGTGTCTCCCCCCATGTACTTGGTATGGATTATGAAAATCAACTGACTGTGCTACTTCTCCATGGTAGCTGTATATATGAAAAAGGGGATCAACTACTGTGTATCCATGATACTGTAATTATTATTCGACAACTCACTCTAACTGTTCGTACTGCATGTACTGTATTTATCAGGAGCCGAAATCCAACTGCGTAACTGTTGTACTTCCATGTTTACTGTATATATGATAAGGATCAACTTAACTGTACGTCATTTCACTACTATATTGGACACATCACTAACTGTGTACTCATGTATATATTGGACCAATCAACTACCTGGGTACTTCCATGTACTGTATAGTCATGACAAATCACTAACTTTGTACTCCTGTTACTGTATATTGACAAATCACACTTAACTTGTTGTACTCATACTGCTATATTATGCACAGGAATCAAACTAAGGTGTGTACTCCATGTACTGTATATATGACAATAATAACTGTGTTACTCCATGTATCTGTAATATCGTTACTCACTCACACCTAAACTGTGTACTCACTGTACATTGTATTATATGACAAATCAAACTAAACTTGTTACTCATGACTGTATATACCATAATCAAAATCACTAACTGGTGTACTCCCTGTCACACACATCCGCTCACTAAGTATGACAAATAAACTAACATACGTACTACCACACCACATGTATGTATATTAGGACAAATAACTAACTGTGTTCCATGTACTGTATATACAGGCACACAACAATCCACTAACCTATCGCAACACAACACACTACATGCTGAACATTCACGCAAGATTCTCAAACATCGCTACTGCAGTAGAGAACGAATTTCTGGTACTCTATTTAGATTTGACAGTGTCTCGCACCCACTTCGATCTCGATTTTCACTCGCGTCCTCAGTTTCTTCCCTTCGAGGGTTCGGGCTCTATATCGCAGTCTCTTTTGCACTTCTTCATTTCTCTTCATTCCATGCTATTGCTCTGGCTCTCTGGTTGAATACTGGGCCTCTCCTGCAGTTGTAGTTCGGAGATAGCCGTCTCTTTTCTCCATAATTTCTAATTCACACACACTCATGCATAACTTGATTTTCGTAAGGATTATATCGCTATCTAACTAGCACACACATTACATAAACCTCCCATTTTAGTTAAAGATATAGGGCATATTGTATTTACATTCTGACCGACTAGTACTCATCAATCAACTGACTCTGCACTCCTACTATTTATGGCAGTCGCTGACCTGACTCACACTCCACCCAACAGGAAAACAATGCTTCACAACGACCACCAAAACAACACATCGACATGACGATTATCGACAATCGCGCGCATACGCACCCACAACGCTTGGTTCCTTCATCTTTTCATCGCTCTGAGAGTTATCGATTATAATGTGCTTAATGGTATGGCATTCTTTCCTTTCCTGTTCTAGCATGCCACACAATTATGGGTGGCTTCTCGTTCAGAACACTACGCGCGCCAACAATTAAGTTTCACTTTCTCTATGGTGATGAAGGTAGTATTTTCAGTATGATCTTAGTGTGAATTTATTCCAGATGTTACTGGGCGGACATGAGCACTTGTGGTGGTCGGTAGCTGGTGATGTTGTGTGTGAGTGATTGTGATGTTGTGTTATAGACGTGTTGCTGCTGTGAGATGTGATAGCTAGGAATGAGTGTGTCGTTGTGCTAGAATTGTGCTGAGATGTGGGTGAATAAGTGTTGTATGATAGAATGAGATCGATGAGATTTAGTTGCTGTGTGTTGATGATGTTGTCTGGTGCTGTGAGTTGTTGGTGGGTGTGTGTGTGTTTTGGTGTTGCTTGTCGATGTGTGGCCTAAGTGCGATCCGCTCTGTGTGTGGGTGTTGGGGTGTCAATTTGGGATCGATGATCCTCTAGACTACTCTCATTCATCATACTAGACGAACAGGAGCGAGCCGTGGTCGGTTGGCGGTAATCTGAAGGCACACATATATGACTCGCGGAAGGGCAGAAGAATTGTGTGCGCGGTACACTATGAGTGTCATACACACACACACACCAAAATAAACCTAGAGAATTTAGTTCCCAGAAGCAATTTTTGAAGTTTGAAATGAGTTAAAACCAGTATTTACCAGACATTGGGAACGAAGGTGAAAACAGATATCTTCCTTATGTTTAACGCATTGTTCTAATAAAGTAGTTTGAAAATAAGTAATTATAGATGTTATGTTTGGGGGGCCCAATCAAGGCTGGTCGCAAACGGTAGAAAATCTGAAACCGCACACAAAAGCCATGAACACAGATTAATAGATAAAAATAAACAGATCAGTGGATGTGGGAAATCCCAAGGAATCGGTCTTCCCGGCATAACATAAGCAAAAAAAAAAAAACCGAACCTGAAACAAAAAAAAACCCTAAAAAAGAAAACCACCCCATACTTACACGCACCCAAAAAAAGAACCGTCCAAAAGGGCGTCGGGCGTGGTACGTGCTTACTGGGTGTGTAGCCTATACAGTGTTGCCGCCGGAAATGGAATTTTCATGAATGACCCATCTAATGTGGTAGCCTAAGTTTTGTAAAACAAACACAGCGAACTCCAAGAACCAAAAAACGAGTCCAGCACAAGACCAAAACAAGAACGTCCAAAAGACGTCGGCTTCCTATGTCTTACACTAGGGTGCTGTAGTGAGCCTACATGATTCCACACCGCCAATGGAGATGTTATGATTCCATCCCATCCGTGATAAGGCCCGCACATGATTGTAAACCCGCCTATATGCATTGGTGATTTAGCTCTGATATCAACTACCGCCACGCCCAATCCACTCTTATCAGGATTATTCCATGCAACTCTAGAGCCTATTTGGGCCCGATGTGTTTCACCAGCGGGCAGCAACTTCGCTCATGGAGATTATTGTGATTTGTTTTCTTATTATTTGTTCTACTATGATCAGTGATCTTGGTCAAACAAAAAAAAGTAAAAGAATACGACAGATAAACTTGAAACCACTGATTATGTTGTCTGTGATAGTAGACAAAACGGGGGAACAAACTTTCTGGACTTGTGTGCCTATTTGAATGGAGACTCATTCAGTGCTCCCAATGTCACGGATGACTGCTATCAACAGGATGTTTCCACATGTGTCACTGCAGGTTACCGTATCCGCAGCAAAATCACTGACAGCTTCCGTTGGCAATAAGTAGATAATGTAGGTCATCGACAATATTCTAAGCAATGGAGAAGGCTCAAATCATGTAGAATTTTTTGGGTCCACATCTCGAAACAACGATTCCGGGAATTTTGTCCGTGTTGCCAGAACCGAGTCAGGGTGAATTGTATCACTACAAACATTTCTCAATAACCCGGATATGTCAAGTAGTTACATTCCGGGCGGCTCATGTCAATCTCCCAAGGATTATGTTCCATGACATACATCCCCGAGGAATTGTCATTACACGGAGGGCATCACTTTGTCATTATCTCGGATTGTTCCATTCCTCCATTAGGGATTTGGCGTTCATCATTCTCTGATGATTGTCCATTTCGCAGTGTTAAAGGATACTCTCCTACCCCACTCGTAACTGATATTTGAACGAAGACATATATTTGGATATTAATGGTCCATTAACGCATGCAGGTACAATCCGGATGTTGGGCTCAAATTTGAAGTCTGGTTTGGCGGGATTGTCCTTGCCGCAGGTGGGTCCAATTCCAGGGATTTGTTCAAACAAAAAAAGAGTAAAAGCGAGAGTCCGGGGATGGTGTCCAGTGGAAGGAGGGAAGTTTGTCGGAGATCTATTGCTGGGGTCCGTAGTAACCGTGCTCTGGGGTACCACCATTTTCTGGTGATCGAGGATTGGGTCTCATATGGGTTTAGTGATTCTATAATGTCGCAGTGCTTCTTAATCAGGCTTGATGAATATGATTGATATATAATTAAAACTTGAATTTTTTTTAAAAGTTTTTCCATTTCCGGATTGGTCATTTCGGGGGATTGGTCTTCCGGATTGGGTCATTCCAGATTGTCCACTGTCCAGGGTTGGTCCATTCCGGATTGTCATTCTGGATTGTCCATTCCGGTTGTCCATTCTCCGGATTTCCAGTTCGGTTCCAGGATTGTCCATTCCGATTGGTCAATTCCAGATTGTCCATTCGGATGTCATTCGCTTGTCATTCCGGATTGATCCATCGTGGTTCCAGTTAATTTTCCATTCCAGATTGTCCTTCCAGATGGTCCTTCCCAGATTGTCCATTCCAGATTTG
Source organism: Salvelinus sp. IW2-2015 (assembly GCF_002910315.2). Taxonomy (NCBI): domain Eukaryota; kingdom Metazoa; phylum Chordata; class Actinopteri; order Salmoniformes; family Salmonidae; genus Salvelinus; species Salvelinus sp. IW2-2015. Next base: position 36,094 of record NW_019943671.1, on the reverse strand, counting down.
TCCATTCCGATTGTCATTCCAGATGTGTCCATTCAGAATTGTCCATTCCAGATTGTACTTCCGTGTCTCAATTGTCTTCCAGTTGTCCATTCCGATTGTCCATTCCAGATTGTCCATTCCAGTTTGTCTCATTCGGTTGGTCCTTACCCGTTTTGTTCCTGTCCAGATTTGTCCATTCCAGATTGTCTTCAGATTGTCATCCAGATTTCATCTCCCAGTTGTCGCTTCAGTTGTCCATCCAGATTTGTCATTCCAT
>NW_019943671.1:0-35813 GCF_002910315.2 Salvelinus sp. IW2-2015 | reverse complement strand
GATTGTCCATTCCAGATTGTCCATTCCAGATTGTCCATTCCAGATTGTACATTCCAGATTGTCCATTCCAGATTGTCCATTTATTTTCAACTGTCTTGTTTTTAGGATATGTTTTCTTGTTAACATGACAGCGCTTTTTTTATTTGATTGAGCGCCGTTTAGGTTATGCTATTTGATTGGACAAACCTGCATGACGTAAGTGTCTCATTACGTTATCATACATTTTTATCTCCAGCCTGTAGGCTACAGAAAAGGCCACATACTCTTTCTACCATATCTTATATCTGCTATGAGATTTATGTTAGATMATTGTTTTGACGGAACGTTGGTGGAGCGCTGKAGAGATGCGTCTCTCCACAGCACCCTGGAGACAACGATGGGAATGGACAAACAACATATTTTGCGCCCCTGCTTTGACAAAGTGGGCACTGCTTATCAAAGGGCTGCATCAGCGCTCACCTAAAAAGCCCATAAGCCACTGGTTGACAGAAATTGTCATTGATTCTGGGTAGAAATATGTGTTGTTTTATGTGTTGTTGTTGGACGTGCGTCGTGGTCAGTTTAGCTCAGAAAATGCTGCCCTCGTCAATCTGACGCCAGAGGCAGCCGCCTATTCCTGCCTAATGAGCAGGCCGGCCCACAGGACTACTCTCGCTAGAGAGAGTGACTGAGGATGATTTGGCTGTAAAGGTAGAAGTTGCCCTTGGAACAGATTTAGGATCAGTTTCCTCTCCCCAAATTCTAACAAGTTATCAAACCCGTTCACAGGTTTGGTTAACTCTGGAGTCTTATTTGCCTTTAACTTCATTGCACCCTATGTTTGGAAGAATCTCCAAAATATGTTTTTCGATTGTATTGTTTGGTGTCGCTGGGGCAATCCAGACAGCTGACAGAGGATTTTCATAATGAAGAATGTGTTTGTTTTAATTGACTGTGTTTTGTATCTTAATGTGTATTTAATGTGTATATTTATCTACACTTGCCTATTGATGTGTTTCGTTTTTGTATTGTGCAGGGCTCATTTACAAAATAGACTTTTAAGTCWCAATATGACTTCCCTGTTGAAATTATAGTAAATAATAACCTTAGAGACAAAAAAACACCTTCAGTGTAGGGCCAACTTATGTCATCTTTGTGAGAGAGAGAGGTGTTTTATAGATGACTGTTATGATGTCTCTCTGATTGCATTCCCAGGCCTGGTTAGTAGGACTAGATAGACATGAGCAATTTACTAGAGAGCACATGTTTCATCATTTAAATCCCCACRTACGCAGATTTGTCAGTACTTGTGTGTATGTGTGTACGTGCGTATATTTGTCCTAGTTAGACAAAGAGAGAAAAATCACTGAGTAGTGACATTAAATCAACGGTGTCTCTATGGAAACAGAGGATACCCAGTGTTGTTTTGATATGCCATTGAATCATTTATTTACTTACTGTTACATTCTCTTTTTGTGTGTGTTTACGTGTGTGTGTTTACGTGTGTGTGTTTGTGTGTTTACSTGTGTGTGTGTTTGTGTGTGAGAGAGAGAGAGCGAGCGGCCCGAGCGAAGCGGGAACTGTTTAGCTGGCGTGGTGGTTACAAGTATGTATCAGTGTTGTGTGTCCGTAGTGTGTAGTGGGGGAGAACCCACACGGTCGTGGTATCTATCCGTAGGGTGTGTTGTGCCGTGTAGTGTGTGTGTTGTGTGTGTGTGTGTTGTAGTTGTGTATGCCATGCGCCCCGTATAGCCCAGACAGGGTGTTCAGGTAGGTGATAGTGTTTAGGTCGCGTGAGTGAGGTGGCTTGTCCTACATACAGGTCCCGATTGATTACTGAGCCCTACACTGTGCTGTATATCACAGGCAAGTGTCAGTTCATAAATTTATTTGACCGCCCGCACACCCGCGTGCCGTGGTATGTCAACAATTCATTGGTGGGTGTGCAGTATATTTTGCTCGGAGCTGACACAACGCCTGTTACCCCAGTCCAATTCAATCCCTACCCGCCGTCTCCTCGCTATCATGAGTAACCCCTCGATCTCTTCTCCTCCACTGTAATTATACATCGGTATCTAAGAGAATTTCCAGGGTTATTATATATTATCACACGCTGTAATCAGTACAGGTCCAGTATATTATCTCCCACTCAGCAATTAATATGCTATCGTAATAACATTAACCCAGCTCCCAGTTTGGGTTTAACCCAGATGTTGATTCCGACGAGACGACGCTTGCATACAGTACCAGGTTCAGGTCATTAGGGACTTAGCACCAACTCCCTTAATCCTGTACTATTACAGGTTCCAGGCTTATGTTTACCGACGTCTGGTACATACATGGTCCAGTTATTTTTATTTTTTATGCGCGGGACGCCCAGTCCGTGCTACCGATACCAGTCCAGTTAGTTGGAGACCGGAACGCCGTTACTCATTGCAGGTTCGCGCCAGTCTGTTGAGATACCAACCTCGTACATGCAGGTCCAGTTTATTAACCCTCTGATACATCTGGTACTATCGCACCGAGGTCTCTCAAGTACTTTGTATCTTGGGGATCGGCGCAGAGGATTTTACCACTACGCTGTCAGCATTAACAGGGCCTGATGTGTGTGTATAAGTCTACCTTGATAGCACTGTTTGACTATAGCGAGTACGATCTATATCCCCCCTTCCGATTGACGCTGTACCTGTCATCCTACAGCGTCCTCTATTCGTGTATAAGAATTAGTCCTATTACTCAGTGAAGGGACCTTGTCGAATGCATTACAGATAGACGAGTAGCAACAGACAGTCACAGTGTCCTGGAGCATCACATGATAACCATATCAGTAATACACACACATACACATAGTGTTAATCTTAGGATCTGGCCTAGATATCTGTGGGTAGGTGGTGGAACAGGGGTCTTAGGTAATCACGTTATGACTCGTCTGGTTGTGACAGTCTCTGTATAGTGTGATTGTCAATGTTCCAGTGGTTTATTCACATTAAATCATACTGTCACTAGACAGCCGCACCTTCCACTGTAGAGGGAGTTTGGGCGTCTTTATTTTGCTGGACCCTCACAGGAAGGAGTAATGGGGGATCCGATAATAAAATAACAAATGTGTTCAACCGCCTGCCCCTCCGCTCTCCCTCCCTGGTCACTCGACAGGCGTGGTGTGCTTGTTAGGTGTCTGCCGTACGGGTCTAGCGATTTGACGTGCACTGTTCCGGTGCGCTCGTACGTCGTATGCTAGTTGTTGTGACGTTGTTGACCCCAACTTATCGCTTGGCCTCCTCTCCCGACCCCTCATTTCTGCTGACGTCTCGGTCGGTTTTTGCACCGTTGGTGTTTCTCAGTTGCACACGCCTATGCAGCGATTATTGACTACTCGAGGCACTGTGACTTGCAAAATCACGCTCCTTTGAAGCTTCACTACCTCCCTCATATCTGTCCGGTTACCGCTTTAGTCTCCCTCACTTCCCACACATGAAATTGTCCGTTGTCGTTGTTTACCCGTGTCGCTGAACCCGCTGTTCCACCTACGTTATACTACCCACCTTACACTGTCTGGTACCTGTTTAACACTGTTAGCCAACTTCCCGCCTACTCCTGCACTTATACATCACTACCAGCGTCGGCCCGTTACAGAATCGCTGGAAGCCATTCATACGAAGCGCATCGGGAGTGCTTGGCGTTCCGGTTGTGGTGGACGTCGGGTTCCGGGCCTCGCCACGATGAAACCGGGTGCGCTAAGCACAGCTCTTCAGGCTGTCAGCGCGCCTAAGCTGGCTTCGAGAGGTTCTTGCCCCGGTTGCTCCCAGAAGGTTGGCCCATCCCACGTCGGGCCTCCCTGGATCACAGGTTTTACGCCCAGTTGGCCTTGCCAGGCTGCTTATGGCCTCCACACCCAGCCATACGGGGGGAATTGCAGGAGCTGACCGTCTCTTCCACCACGCCCCTACCACGCCGGATGTCCGGGGACCCCCCTCCCTTATGCCTCAGCCGGCTCGCCAGGCTCCCAGTCCGAGCGCCCTGCCGTTGGGCCGGCCGTCAGGGCTCGCCCGGGGGAGTACTGTCAACGCCTGCCTCCTGCTCACCCCTCCTGGCGCTCGAAGGCGCCATGCTCCCCAGCATTACGCACTCTGCCAACACTCATTACACAACACCTGCCCTTCCCCCCCATCGACGCGCATCAGCGATTATTTGAACCTCACCGGACTCAATCACCTCTCTCATTACCTGCTGGTTACCCACCCTGTTCCCCTAGTTCAGCATTAATCAATCGTTGTTTACCCGTGTGCTGAACGCTGCTTGCCTGTTTGTTAACGTGTCTGCTTTCCTACGGAATAAAATGTTTTGACTTCCCGTACTGCTCTATTCTCCAGCGTCGGGTCATTACAGCAAATACAAATTCCAGCAAAATGCACTCCTGTAATTCCCCCAAAATCGGATGCCTGACTAATCTAGGGGCCTACTGTAGCCGTGATATGTTATGCTAGAGCTCTACTGGCCACTAAATGGATGCTAGCGGGGCCTCTACTGTACCCTAATGATTTGTCTCTAGGCCTAACTGTAGCTAATGATGCTAGGCCTACTGTAGCTAATGTAATGCTAGGACCCTACTGTAGCTAATGATGCCGGCCCTACTGTTAACCGCTAGAGCATGGCTAAGGTGCTCTCATGTTACTTAATTTTGATGTCTGGGCTCCGCCCTACTTGAGCTCAATGATGCCCGTTAGCGGTGCTGCTCTGAGTCTGATGCTGAGTGCCTACTGTTAGGGATAATGCAGAGCTAGGCCTACTGGTAGGCTTAAAATAAGATTTACGCGGCTTCTACTACGTAGCTCTCGATGCGGCCTACCTGTTAGTCTAAGATACGCAGGTCCCTACTGTAGCATAAATGAGTGGTGTTGGAGAAGCTGTGAAAACCAGGGCGACTATCCACTGGAAGATTAAATATGAACATGAAAATGGAGAGTGAGTAGTGAGTAGAAGCTTGCTGTCTATGTGCAGGCGTGTGTGTGTTGACTTAGATGTCCAGATGATTGACTAATTCTTCATGCAGTGGGTGGTGGTCTCGCAGTTGGCTGGGTGCAATTGGTTGTGGATGCGTTCGTAATACTGACCTGCGCGAAATATAGCGATAGTCTAGGCAAGGCGCCCCCCGCGCTCCCGCGATCTGATGTACACTGCGTCGTGACCCTTACAAAGTCGCTGGGTAGAAGGGGGGAAGGAAAGGGAGAGTGGTGGGAGTAAGGGCAAGAGTCCTTCGTCGTCCTCTATATATGGAGAGTGGTGTGAGGCAAAGGCTTACGTGACATTGTCCGAGTCTCATCCTCCCCCAACTGGTCTGGCTGATACGTCGCCCTTTTGCTCCCCTAGTCCTTAGGACTCTCCGCGCCCCTCCTGTTGGACCGAAGATGGTGGTCAGGATTGAGGCCATGTGGGCTTCAGGTCTAAGTTTCCCGTGTGCTGTAAATGCTAGTCCTTTAGTCAGTCTAGTCTTAGGTCAGGTTAGGACTTGGGGAAGTGAGCTGATTTCTGAGATTCTGTAGCACTGTGTTGCCCTGCTCCTGAACGCACCCTCCCACTGGTGGCGTCCCTTACAATGTAAAACACTCGTAGGCAAGCAACGTCACATTATCCTCTCTCTCTCTCGCCCTCAGGCCTGCGGCTTTGGGGTCTCCAGAACACGCTGGTCAGCTCTGGTTTTATGAGTCCTGGGAGGCAGAGCTGGACGAGCAGGACCATGGGAAGAGAGAAAGAAGAGTGTAGTGATGGCAGGGGTTATATGCTAATGATTTTATGGCTGTAGGCACGGTCACACAGTCAACAGCCGCCAGTCGTCATGCCGCCCGGAGACGCGCGCGAGCGAACACTAAGCGCGGGTGCGGAAACCTCTGTTATTTAGATTTTCGAGTCCTCTCTCTAACTCCTCTCGTGTCTCTTCAGGTGACGTTGTTCCTAGGGGACAGCCCCGATTGACAACTCCCGTATGGTCTCCTAGGAGACCACCACTAGCCGCTCTCAATCTCACGGGGTAATCTCGAGACTTCCAGTTTATACTTTGGGAGTTTTCTATCCTCCCTCTCTCTCTGATCTGCTTCTCCCTCCCACTGTGCTAACCCAGAAATCCATAGGCATTGATGGGAGTATCCCAGACCACTAGCTGTTCAATCTTCGGTAAGCAGTTGATTTGTTCACTCTTTTATTAACTTGTGGTAACAGTGGCCTATATCTGTCAGAGATCTTGGCTTTGTTGTCTATATACGTCCAGCCTACTCAGTGTGCAGTTACAGACATAGTTAGTATTCATTTGTTTCAATAGATCTTGTCTATCGCTGGCGTGCCCACTAGTAGTTCTTGATTTGCCTATCTCCAACCCTGTAAACTGCGTAAGGTCACCGCGTTTTATCCTATAACTGCTTTGGTCCTCTCAATAATCAGCTTCAACCAGTCTCTCAACTGCGGGTCCTACAGTTCGTTTGATTTGTCATCCCTCTTCATTTCTGTATCGGAAGCATCGCTTATGTACTTTTGAAGCAAGCAGCTCTTGCGTATCAATCAAAGATATGTTTGTTGATAGTATGCACAATCTTCTCAAACGCAGTCTACAGGGGGACTTAGTCTGGACTCATCCAACTAAGTATAGTGTGGGACTTCACTGTATCTCATCCTTACTTCTAACACATGTTTATCCATCCACAGCACGCGAATACATCAACTACCCTAAGAGTAGTCTGAGAAGTCCTCAATCAATCGCGTTTTCTGTATGCTCATTTCCACTTGTCAACTACGCATCCATTTGTTAAATAGATCCCTTTGGAGGGAGAGTCCTTCGAGGCCACGAAGGAAGAAAGAGACAACTTGATATGGATTTCCAGCCAGCTTTATTTTATCTAAATTCCAAGAGCCTGGCTATGCTGCCCTAGCCAAAAGCCCACAGATAATCAAACCCACTCTCAAGCTAGCAGAGATGGTTGAGGAACCCGATGTTTGTGTTTTGCTACCATGTATATACTGACTCAAACACTAGGAACATGGACGAGGAGCGACGGATGCCGCCCTTCACACCGAGGGAACACCTAAGCACGGAGTGAGCTCAGCTAGCCTACGGCCTGGGTCCGGACGGGATTAGCATGCATCTTCACTACTGCTCACGACTACGCATGGGTGGGCACTAGACATACTAAGTAACCGATATCGTAGCACGATCTAACACCGGCACTAAGCGGCGAGTAAACCTGTGCTAGATGAGGGGACCAAGGAGAGCGACGAGGGCGGCGTGGGGCCTGAAGCTATACCAGCCCATCTTTAGGGCAAGGTCTTGTAGATGTTTCCTACGCCATAGATCTCAGTACTGCGGAGACATGAAACGAGAAAGAGCATAATGGTGATATGGTCTTGGTGCAGTTTATCAGTACCTGAGTGGACGCCCGGTCCAGGCAACAGAAGACAGCTTAGGCCCAACAGAGGTCCACCTATACATCCACAGCTCACGCTCCATCGCCTGTCCCATCGATGACATCCGATAGGTGGCAATCTCTGATGCGATGTAAGCACGCGTAATACGCCTTCTAGTGTGTGGTGCGGTTTATTTGCTAACATATTCCTAAGCAGGTCTAACATGTTTCCTGTCTTCCCTATCAACACCCCGGCTGATCGTGACACCAATACCCTTCCCTCCCTGATCAGGAATCGTACCACACAGAATCCGACCTGGGTAGTGATCATCGGGCGCTACGCTATTTTGTACAACTGAGCGTACAGCAGCCTCTCAAACCTCATGAGGAAGTTGTAACCGCTGGCTGCGATATTTGCAAGAGCTTACCACTCGACTCTGTTTCTCTATGAGCTTCTGTCATATCTTCCTTGCTACTCCAAGAAGTATAGGGTGCCGCGCTGGTCGCTACCCCCCCCCGCTTCTCTGTGACAGCCTGGCTCTGGGCGCGCTCTCTTGCTCGCCACTGGTCTCGTGCGCGCTACATGGATGTGGCCCTAACTTGCATGGCTGCTCCCACCGCCCCACCCCGCTACACCATCTAGCAGCCGATGCCTCGCATCCGGCTACGCCCTCTCTATTAGCCGTGCACTGGTCGTGCGCTGCTCAAACCCATCATCACACGCGCTTCCAACTCCGCCTGCCGTCACATCCGCCTTTGGCAGTTACACCCCAGCGCCCACACTCGCTGACCCCACACCACCCACCGCAACCACACACACTCTCAGCTCCTCACCCACCCCTATGATTTGACAATTTGCCCTCGTTTGTCGGATTCGGTAAGGGGCATGTGAGCGGTGTGCAGTCATCCCGACACCCTCCTGGCTGCTCTTTCCCTTGTACAGTCATCGTAGCGGGCTTTGCATACCTCCGTCCCTGCAAGTTAAAAATCGGCCACGCTCTAACTTCTCCGATCTATACTCGCTCTTTTCCACTGAGCTCTCTATGGGTCCCCGATCTCTCTCCTCAGCCTCCATCGCAGCATCACCAACCTCGGCACAACATTTCGCCTGCCACACACTCATCCTAAATAGTTGATCAGAGATATGTACTTGGGCTGTCACCAACCACACACACACACACACACACCGTCCCCTATCGGCATATTGTCCCGTAAAATCGCTCTCGCACCGTGCTGACTCGTAGGATCAGTTTCTGCGCCCGCTTCTAGCACTACGCTCACACGCTTCACACCACATTCTCCACACGCACACACAATGAATTAACGCCGATTCATACTGGCACCACAGTGGGCGTGCACCTGAATTCCTAGATCAGGCACTTCTATTTCTGAAATGCTTTGAATAAGCGCAGCTTCTGATGCCCACTCGCACTCCTGCGGTCACACACGCACTTCATTTCCGAATAGGAATGGAAGGATTTTACTTGACAGTCCTATTTACACTCTGTATCACGTTGAGCTCAGTCATCACTCTCGCGAACCCGTTTTTGTTGCCGAAGGCACTTCCCTCTCTACCCAAGTATTGTCTTCACTACATCTATCTATACCTGGTGAGGCTTTCGTTATGCTCTACGGCACATACGGGTGTGTTCGTTATCTCGATGCAATAAACAAGAGATGCAATATGTAGAGCTTATTACGGGTTAATTTGGAGGAGGAGAGGTGGCTTAGTGGTCCAATGTAAAACCCACCACCTGCACCCTCCCTACTGCTGCGCACATTTCTGCCTTGCCACCCGGGTACCAATACCCAGCGGCCCGCCTGACTGTGACAACCTCGATATAGCCACTCCTCTTTGTCCACCCCATACCCCGCCCTTGATCCCACCTCACCGCCCACACCGCCCCCGCCCTTACCTCTGACGGTCACTCCCCACCTTTGTTAACCCACTCTCTCTCTCCTCCCGGTCTACTCCCTCCTCAGCATGTTCCTTTCTCAAACACATCTCTGCTCCTTACTAGAACTCCTTTCCCTGGCACCCCCCTCATCTGTCCTTCTGTTGGTCTTGTCGTCTCCCGGGTCCTTGCCGGGCTACTGCGGGTTTCCCCTTCCGGTTCAACCTCTCGCACGGCGCTTCCTTTCGTCGGGTTTCCCCTCTCACGGGCTACCTCCGCGCGGTTCCCCTCTCGACCGGCCTCACCTCTCGCCGGGTTTCACCTGCTCGCCGGGTTCACCTCTCGACGAGCTCACCTCTCGACGAGCTCACCTCTCGACAGGCTCACCTCTCGACAGGCTCACCTCTCAACAGTTCAGCAACAATAAAATAAATTAATGAGTAAAGAAAGGCATAAAAAAGATATACTAATAAAAATGAGATAAAAATAGAATAGTAATTTAGCAAGCACAAATGTTTTGAGTAAACAAAGAATTAACACAGAAATACACACTAAATAGCAAAGTCTAGGGAGCCTGCAAAAGGTGCACCCTACCCAGCGCTGCCGTGTGTGTGCGTGTGRGTGTGCGTGTGCGTGTCTTCTAATCCCTCTTGCATTTGGCTGGCGATTTAATTCTGGCCTTGTTTATAGCCAAGCCCCTAAACACTCCCCCTGAATCTGTATCTGCACATCTATCCATCCATTAACACAAACACACTTAGCCTTTACACACTGTATTCAAAAGAGAGAGCACACAGAGTGTAGAGTGATAGACAGAGAGAGAGATAGATAGAGAYGGATATATATAGAGAGAGATAGAGAGGAGACAGTGTCAGATCGGTGGTTGGCCTGTGACGCGCAGAGCGTGGCCGCGATGAAGCCCCCATATTGGAGCCGCGCAGTGCAAGCGCGACAGACAGCGAACGAGCGAAAGAGCGCAGGAACAGACTCGGAGTTCCGTCGTTGCCATAGTGAAAAAGTGGATTCATCACGACCATGATGCTCTGATCAGTACGTGGAGTGTGGGGTTTCTCCAAAACATGCACGGTGGTCTAGTTGAGGTAGGCCTATTCAATTTGCTTTTCCCATATAACTTTTGGGTTAGTCTTACATTCAGGAAAAACAGGTTATCAACAGAACAGTCAATCTGTAAAAAGCAACAAATACAAAGTAATTKATTTTTCATTTACTTTTAAGCTTTTGCTTTGATACGGGTGAGTTTTATTATTTTGTTCTAAACGAATGATGAACATGTTAGATGTGTGTATTCACGTTGAGAGGCGGGCAGGCCAGCAGAGGGCAGACGGCTGTTTKCTCGAGCTTTACCGTGCATTAACGGCCATTGTGTCAGAGCCCGGRTGGTCTGATTCGATTCCCGCGCTATTTGTGTCATSCTGGAATRAGTGTTTATAACACAAAACGGTCCTTTCGTGGACGATATTCATGTTTCTATTAATTGTAAATAATATATGATATCGGGAACGTTTTAGCACCAAAGTATATTTTGACTGCCTGCAATACAACCTTCAAAGCTTTGTGTGATGGGCGATACTACTATTAGAGAGCTTATAAGGTAGGTAATAGCCCGCCTCTGTGTGTTGCGCCCTGGTTCAGACTGCTGTTTGTGCTACTGAGCCTAATGCCTGTGTGTGTGTGAGAGAGAGAGAGAGAGCGAGAGAGATTAGTGACAGTGTCATGGATCGATAAACGCACGTAGTCGCTCATTCCATCAATGCCTCAGGATGGCCATCGGGTGGAATCCGTTTGAAAGACAACACACACACACACACACACACACACACACACACACACACACACACACACACACACACACACACAGGATCTGGTGATCAGTGTGTGTTTGGTGTTTCAGACTAGTGTCACAGGTTCGATGCGGGAATTCATTCACAAACATCTTCGCTGGAAGGGAGGGCGCGCGCTGAGCGGGGTTTCGAAGGACGTGAGGCAGTCACCTTGCGGTCTGAAAGCGGCACGCGCCGCAGGAAATAACCCAAACAAAAAACACAAGCTCGCCAACTGCAGTTCTCCCTGAGTGGAGTTGTGTCAGATAGACAGACTGACATGATAGTCACTCCTCAGCACGGTGTGAGGATATAGAGAGCTGTCAGGTAACCTGCCCTGTCGCGAGACATACTGGTTGAGAGGAGGGGGTTAGACTAGGGGTTTGGCGCGCGATGCGTGAGCAGACATCGCACCCGCAGAGTTTGTGCGTGACATGAAGACGAGAAGAGCTCGAGCTGTGGCCTTGGTCGCGAGCAGCCGGTGCGTGTTCTGCCTTTATCCCGTGGAAATGAACGAGGTCGCAGATTGACACGGTAAGGCTCTATGTGTGTACATTTGGATGTAACGTAACGGCGCGTTCAGCCTGTGGATGCAACAGTGAGACGCAGCGGATAGCCTACGCTCTATTTACCCCCCCCCCCACACACACACACCTCCCCTCGGTAACATCGTTCCGTGTGGCAGCCAGCCTTCTGTCTTTAAGTCTTTTTGACCGGTGAGGGTTTTGATGTTAACATTGTCAAGGGAAAGATAAAAGTTACAGAACTCTCTTCTCTGCGATGGTTGTCTGGGCAAATGGTGATGCCCTTTACGAATGTTGTTATGGTTCAATTTCAGCACCGCGGACAGCTCTGGAGGACAAGCGCATGCAGCTACCAGATCCGTCCCGTTTACACAAGCTATGAGACAGACAGAAAGACAGACAGACCATTGCCATMTCTCCTTATTTGACATTGTTTAGCCGTGGATCCAGGAGCAGACTGGGACCAGAAATCGTCCCTGACATTTCTAACACACCGGCCCATTTTTCCCTTAATGCCATCATTATTAGCCAGATAATGATCATTTTGCTGAGAAAAAAACAAGTTAGTTAGGCCCACTGTGCTAAAAATGGACCAGCCCATCTGGCATTTGGCACAACGTATATCCTATTCAATGGGCACAGGCACGTCATGTGAAAATCCTGCTATCATCTCCCGTTGTTTACTCAACCAATCAATGACGACATCTATGGGCAACTCGAATCTCCCAGACTGTTGATTGTCCGGCGTATTAACGCGGTTTATTTAACGGGATAACCGTGGTGTGTTGAATGTGGCAGGCTAGCCTAATGACAATTTATACCGYCGAGAAGCGCAGTGACCTCTGTAGCCAACGGGCTGAACAACGTTCATGCCTATTTGAGCAGATTTATGTTTCTGTGATAGAGAAGAGGATAAATGAATTCGGTTCCGTAATAAAGTGAAAAGTGACCTACACTTGAGCACATACAGAGCGACAGGTAATACCGCCCGCAGCCTTGGTGAGAAAGAGAGAGAGCGCGAMAGAGAGAAAGACGGTGGTGGTGGAGGAGTCTGTATCGTGATAAATCGGTCTTGCGGGCTGCAGGATGAATGGCTCTTAGGAAGAATGGATCCCGAGCGAACAGCTCTCCCGTTAACGGCGCTGTAATGACGCTGTCATATTAATTACTTCCCTTGACCCCCTCGTTTCTCGCCTACCGCTCGAGGGGACACCGYCCGGGCTCGTACTGTTGAGCCCCCAAACTCTGCTAATATTCCGACGACCTTGATCAAGTTTATTTGCATAAAGTTGTACCCATCCCCTTCAAACTAATTMGCTTAGTGCTTCCAGCTGCTGAAATCTATTGAAATATGTTCTACCTGTGGTTACGATATGTTGTTATGCATAATTGAGGTTAAATATATTGGTTTGAAATACACAAGCGTTTTAGTTATAGTTTCCAAGGCCTATATGACATGAGGGAGAGTGAGAGTGCTGTTCATCATGATCATTTTGTGAATTGTGTCTCTGATCCTTTGAGAAGCTACACAAGACCTCAAGCATGCAAATGTAGTATTATATTCTGATGAGGCAATGGTGTGAAGCTGTGGTAGGATTCATGTGAGGGTATAAACTGCTTGGATAGGTTCCCACTGGGTTTGGTTCCAGTGCTCTGAGACTTGGTATGGTGTTGAATGTTATTGTTCTCCCTCCCCTCTGGCAGCCTTCCCTGCTCCCTGATGTGTCACAGGTAGATAACAGATTGATGTGAAAACAGCAAAGTAAGCCACTATAAAGGATTGATGTCCCCTGCTGCGTTCAGACCCTAACCCCCCACTACCTCTCTGTTTACAGGTAATGACCAGCCCCTTTACCGGTCTGTTACCCGTTACCATGGAGACCACCGCTTCACCATAGAGGAGGATATTCCTCAACCAATCAGAGTGGAGTCCAGTTTCGACCAGAAGGAGTCTAAAGTATTTCCCAACATACACTGCTTCTCTCTGGCACTCCTTATTGGTAACGTGGCAATGGCCTTTCCCTGACTTCCACAGCAGGAGGAGGAAGAGGAAGTCCACATTTTTGCTATTTTCTTTTGGCTTGCCGTCACTCCTCACAATGGAGAGGAACTTAACTCTTATGAAGGGTAGTAGTTCTTGACCAAACTGGACACCGTCAAGACACATCATCAAGACATTATCTTTGTTAACAAATTAACCAATAAGATGATCTGGGTCATCCTGGCCCTGCCCATGTGGGCGTGGCGTGGGACTGTTGGCGATGCCCAGTCTAACGAGCGGCGAGTCGTGGCACACATCCCCGGTGACATCATCATAGGAGCCCTGTTCTCTGTCCATCACCAGCCGACAGCGGACAAGGTACAACCCTCTGAGGCCAAGGCAGCCTTTATGTCCACATGAATGACTGATGSTGTGGGGAAGTTGTACAGTGTGCTCTGAAATGATTGACACCCTTGATAAAGATGAGACAAAATGACTGTATAAAATAAATTATTRAAAAAACGGAGCTATATTGTATGCCATTTTTTTTTTTTCAAATCCAAGTGCCAATGCTGTTTAGTAAACACTATAAGCACAGATTCAGTGTGGAGGAATGGTCTATGATCCCTCCCAATGTGTTCTCCAACTCAGAAAACAGTGYCGTTATCCTCACAAGGTGAATTATTGAAAGGTATTGAAAACAGGCGTGTCAATAATTTGTTCCCTTAAAACTCCTACTAAATCTCTTTCTCTGAGCAATTGTATTAGTATAAAATTATATTATTTCCCTTTTTTGTTGTTGTTGCATACAATATAGCTCAGTATTTGAATGATTCATTTTATATGGTCAATATTGCTCATTTTTATCAAGGGTGTCAATAATTTCCGACCCCACTGTATCCATCCCCAGCTGCATAAGTGTAAGAGTCTCATAAGTGTAAGAGTCTCATAAGTGTAAGAGTCTCATAAGTGTAAGAGTCTCATAAGTGTAAGAGTCTCATAAGTGTTAAGAGTGTCTAAGTGCGTGTCGTGAGCAAAGTTGGTTATCCAGTGTTGTGGTGTGTGTTGTGCTGTGTGTGTGTCGTGTGTGTGTGTGTGTGTGTGTGTGTGGGTGTGTGTGTGTGTGTGTATGTTGTGTTGTTTGGTGTTGCCATGTGTGTGTGTGTGTGTTGTATTCCTCACCCAGGACACGAACGTAAATGCGGCTCGGTGCGCGGAGCAGTTACGGGAATACCACGTTGTTGAGCCATGCTGCACACTCTAGACCGTATTAACGTCTGACCCCCGTATCCCTCCCAACATCAGCCTGGGCTGTGAGTATAAGATACTCCTGCTGGACTCTCTGTGGCCCTGGAGCAGAGGCAGGAGTTCATACGAGGACTCCCTGGGTGTCCTCCGACAGAGGGCAAGCCGAGTGGGGAGGCAGTGTTGGGGGGGAGGCGGGGGAGGAGCCGATGGGAGAGGAGTGCCAAGTGTGCGGGGGACCCTGCTTGCAACCCCCATGCGGGGGAAGAAGCCATCGTCGGGCTGATAGGACCAGGTTCCAAAGCTCTGTGGCCATTCAGGTCCAGAACCTCCTACAGCTCCTTCAACAACCCCAGATCGCCCTACTCTGCCTACCAGCATGGACCTCAGCTGACAAAGAGGCAAACACAATTCTATTCTATTTTACTCTATTCTAATTTTTACTACTCTACTTCCCTTCAATTCTATTTATTATACTTATGAGTTTCTACTGTGTTTCTCTCCAACAGGAGTTATGTATGAGTACTTTATTTGAGTACTGTTTACTCTCCATCAGAGTTTGTATAGGCTACTTAATGAGTTACTGTTTATTTCCAAACAAGTTTGTATAAGGTACGTAATGAGCTTACTGTTTATCTCCAACAGAGTTTGTATAAAGTACTTAATGATACTGTTTTATCTCCAACAAGTTGTATAAGGTACTTAATGGAGTACTGTATTATCCCAACAGAAGGTTTGTTATAAGTACTTAATGAGTACATGTTTATCCTCAACAGAGTTGAATAAGTACTTAATGAGTACTGTTTTATCTCCAACAGAGTTGTATACGTACTTAATGAGTACTGTTTATCTCCAAAACAGAGTTTGTAAAGTACTTAATGAGTACGTTTATCTCCAACAGGTTTGTATAAGTACTTAATGAGTACTGTTTTATCTTCCAACAGAGTTTGTTATAATAACTTAATGAGTACTGTTTATCTCCAACAGAGTTTGTATAAGTACTTAATGAAGTACTGGTTTTATCTCCAAACAGAGTTTGTATAAGTTACTTAATGAGTACTGTTATCTTCCAACAGAGTTTTGTATACGTACTTAAGAGGTTACTGTTTATCTCCAACAGAGTTTGTATAAGTACTTAATGAGTACTGATTTATCTCTAACAGAGTTTGTATAAGTACTAATGATACTGTTTATCTCCAAACAGACGTTTGTATAAGTACTTAATGAGTATTGTTTTATCTCCAACAGGAGTTTGTATATAAGTACTTAATAGTACTGTTTATCTCCAACAGAGTTTGTATAAGTACTTAATGAGTACTGTTTATCTCCAACAGAGTTTGTATTAAGTACTAATGATACTGTATTATCTCCAAACAGAGTTTGTATACGTACTTAATGAGTTACTGTTTATCTCCAACAGTAGTTTGTTATAAGTACATTAATGAGTACTGTTTATCTCCAAACAGAAAGTTTGTATAAGTACTTTGATGAGTACTGTTTTATCTCCAACAGAGTTTGTATAATGTATCTTAATGGGTACTTTTACTGCCAACAAGTTTGGTAAGTTACTTAATGGAAGTACTGTTGATCTCCAACAGAGTTTTATAAGTTACTTAATTGGTACTGTTTTATTCTCCAACAGAGTTTTGCTATACGTACTTATATGAGTACTGTTTATCTCCAAAACAGAGTTTGTATAAAGTACTTAGTGAGTACTGTTTATCTCCAACAGAGTTGTATAAGTACTTTATGAGTACTGTTTATCTCCAACAGAGTTTGTATAAGTACTTAATGAGTAACTGTTATCTCCAACAGAGTTATGTATAAGTACTTAATGAGTACTGTTGATTCCAAACCAGAGTTTGTATAAGTACTTAATGGAGTCTGTTTATCTCCAACAGAGTTTGTAAAGTACTTATGAGGGTTGGTGCCATCGGGATGCTCAGCAGGCCAGAGCCATGGTGGACATTGTCAAGAGATACAACTGGAGCTACGTCTCTGCCATACATACAGAGGGTAAGAACAGAACAGAACTGTCTGTCTGTCTGTCTGTCTGTCTGTCTGTCTGTCTTCTTTTTGTCCCGCTGCTCTGTGGTCATTCACACAAACAAGAACATTTGAGAGAATGTGTTTTTGGTATTGAGAATGTGTGTTTCCCTCTTCCCACTCACATCCATGCCTCTTTGCTCCACTATATTGCTTCCTCCTCTGGCCCTCTCTCTCTCTCTCTCTGGGCGCTGATGACTGGCTGTAATTAATCTGTGGTTTGGCCACAAAGGGAAGTAGGTCTTTAGCTGAACCGTTAATCAGAGTTACACCTTACACACACACACACACACACACACACACACACACACACACACACTCTGTGTTGTGAATATGAGGCTATGGGAGTGTCACTGTAAGGAAGGGAGGAACTGAAACAGTAGTGTTAGACTGCTCTGGTCTCTACTGGTCTGGTCTCTACTGGTCTGGTCTCTACTGGTCTGGTCTCTACTGGTCTGGTCTCTACTGGTCTGGTCTCTACTGCTCTGGTCTCTACTGGTCTGGTCGGGTCTTGTCATGTCTGGTCTGATCTGGTCTTGTCTGGTCTGGTCTGGTTTGGTCTTGTCTGGTCTGGTTTGGTCTTATCTAGTCTGGTCTAGTCTGGTCTAGTCTGGTCTAGTCTGGTCTTGTCTGGTCTGGCCTTGTCTGGTCTGGTCTTGTCTCGCCTTGTCTGGTCTGGTCTTGTCTCGCCTTGTCTGGTCTGGTCTTGTCTCGCCTTGTCTGGTCTTGTCTTGACTTGTCTGGTCTTGTCTCGCCGTATCTTGTCTCATCTGGTCTGGTCCTGTCTGGTCTGGTTTGGTCTTGTCTGGTCTTGTCTCGTCTGGTCATGTCTCATTTCTTAAGGACAACTACTCTGTCTCATCTAGAGAGAGAGAAGGAGAGAGAGAGAAGGAGAGAGAGAGAAGGTGTGAAAGAGAAGGAGAGAGCGAGAAGGACGAAGTGGAAAGTGATATAATGAGCGAGAGAGAGATAAAGGAGAAAGYGGGATCAGCTTTGGAGTGAATTCCCATTAAAAATAAAAAATAACAGAGCATTCTCATCCGCCAATTATTGCAGGATATCACCAGGAACCACCAGTCAGGAGGATACAGACAGCTCAGGAAGTATGCTTAGATAAAAAGTTGACATTTTTATATAGAATTAAGCATAATGATTATAGCTCTAGATTGGATGGAAAAAACAGTTTCAGGTGTTTGAAAAAAACAAAATTCTCACGTATTTTGTGCCCCCTCAGATTTTTGGCTTGCTGATTTTTGACACACCTGTCTGTCAGCAAGGTTTATAGATGTTTGATGATGTGTTGACGTGTGTGTGTGTTGTTGTTGTTGTTGTTGTTGTGTAGGCCTTTGTCTTTCTTGGCTCCCCTCAGTGAATGGTGTGGTAAACTCTGAGCTGTGGAGGAGGAGAAGGAGTCAGAAGGATGAATAAACCACCGGAATGAGAGACGTTTGATCACATCTTATGCTCTCTGTCTGTCCTACAGCGACAGGGTGTGTGTGTATACCAGTGACAGTGATGAGCATGGGAACTGAGTAAGGGGCTCAGAACTCCCTGTCATTAACTACACCTATTACAGATGGTATTTCCTTCCATAGGTCTCCTGGGAGTGACATCGCGTCACTGTGGCAACCGGAGATACAGCGCTGGCCCTGTGTATGGCTGTGTGTCTCTGTGTGTGTGTGTCTGTGTGTGTGTGTGTGTGTGTGGCTGTGTGTTGTTTTGTTGTTGGGGCTTTGTTCTGCATCTTTAAATGGGGAGGAGGGTTGGATGGTTCAGCGGGTGAGTGTCGGAGGACTGGGGAGGAGGGACCAGGTAGGGATGATGGAGAATAGGACGATGGTATAGTAGGGGTGCTAAGAGATGGAAGATGGGAGGAGGATAGGTAGGGAGAGATGGAGGATGGGAAGGAGGGATGGTAGGGAAGAGATGGTCTATCTCCTCGGGATACGCTAGTGGGGATAGCATGTGAGGAATCGGGGAGGAGGGATAGTGTAGGGGGAGAATTGAAGATCGTGAGGAGGATCAGGTAGGGAGAGATGGAGTGATGGCGATGAGGATAGGAGTGGGAGAGATTGAGGAGGGGAGGAGAGGATATGGTGGTGGACGAGATGGAGGATGGGGAGGAGGGATAGGTAGGGGAGAGATGGAAGATCAGGGAGGAGGGTAGGTAGGGGAAGAGATGGAGGATGGGGAGCGAGGGATGGTAGGGGCGAGATGGAGGAATGAGGAGGGGAGCCGCAAGGGCATACAGATGAAATGAGGCCCACCCCCATTAAGTGAGGTCTGAAGTCTGTAACTCTGAATGTCTGAAGTCTGTGAGGAGTTCTGAAGTCTAATGTAGTATTCCGCTCTTGTGTTCTGCTTCTGTTGTCTGAATTTTTTTGTGAGTTTGTAGTCTGAGCCTGTGAGTCCTGTAGTCTTGTAGTCTGAATCTCTGTAGTTCTGAAGTCTGAAGCTGTAGTCTGAAGCCTGTAGTCTGTAGTCTGTTTTAGCCTTGTGCCTGTAGCCCGTGTTAGCCTGTATGTCTGTAGTCTGTAGTCTGTAGCCTGTAGCTGTAGCTGTAGGTCTGAGCCTGTAGTCCTGAAGCTGTAAGTCTGTAGCTGTAGTCTGTCAGCCTGTAGCCTGTAGCCTGTTAGCTGTAGCCTGTGTAGCCTGTAGTCTGTAGTTCTGTAGTCTGTAGCTGTAGCTGTAGCCTGTAGTCTGTAGTCTGGTAGTCCTGTAGTTGTAGCGTAGCCTGTAGCCTGTAGTCTGTGTCTGTGTCGTAGCCTGTAGTTGTAGCCTGTAGTCCTGTAGCCTGTAGCCTGTAGCTGTAGCTGTGCCTGTAGTCTGTAGCCTGTAGCTGTGTCTGTAGGAAGCTGTTAGTCTGTAGGCTGTACGAGCTGAGCCTGTAGTTGTAACTTGTAGCCTGTAGCCTTGTAGCCTGTAGCCTGTAGCTGTAGCTGTAGCTTCTGTAGCTTCCTGTAGCCTTGTAGCTCTGTGAAGCCTGGTAGCTGTAGCTGTAGCCTGTAGGCTGTATGCCTGTAGCTGTACGTCTGTAGTCTGTTAGTTCTGTAGTCTGTAGCCTGTAGCCTCGTAGCTGTAGCCTGTAGCCTGTAGTCTGTAGCTCTTGTACGCTGTAGCCTGTAGCCTGTATCCTGTAGCTGTGAGCCCTGTAGTCTGAAGCGCTGAGCTGCCCTGTAGCTCTGTGCTGTTTAGCCTGTAGGCTTGTAGCCTTGTAGTTCTGTAGTCTGTAGCCTGTAGTCTGTAGTCTGTAGTCTGTGAGTGTAAGCTTAGCTGTAGCTCTGTAGTCTTGCTGTAGCCTGTAGCCTGTAGCTCTGTTAGTCTGTAGCTGTAGTCTGTAGCCTGTAGTCACTGTAGTCTGTAGTCTGTTGTAGTCTGTAGCTGTAGCTGAGCTGTAGTCAGCTTGTAGCTGTAGCCTGTAGTCTGTAGCTTTGTAGTCTGTAAGCGTGTAGGCTGAGCCTGTAGTCTGAAGCCTGTAGCTGTAGCCTGTAGTTGTAGCCTTGTAGCCTGTAGCTGTCAGCCGTAGTCTGTAGCCTGTAGTCTGTACGTGCCTGTAGCCTGTAGTCTGTAAGTCTCTAGTCTGTAGTTGTAGCTGTAGTTCTGTAGCTGTAGTCGCTGTAGTCTGTAGTTTGTAAGCCTGTAGCTGTAGCCTGTAGTCTGTAGTCTGTAGCTGTCCTGTGCCTGTAGTTACCTGTAGTGGTCTGTAGTCTGTAGCCTGTAGTCTGTAGTCTGGTAGTCTGTAGTTGTCAGTCTGTAAGTCTGTAGTCTGTAGGCTGTAGTCCTGTAGCCTGTAGTCTGTAGCTGTAGTCTTAGTCTGTAGCCTGTAGTCTGTAGACTGTAGCTGTAGGTCTGTGCCTGTAGCCTGTTAGTCTGTAGCCTGTAGCCTGTAGTCTGAAGCCTGTAGTCTGTAGTTGTAGTCTGTGTCTGTAGCCGTGCACAGGGAGGGAAAGATGAGAGGATATAAGATAGGAGAAAAGGAGTGGTGAATTAGGATGAGCAGAATGAGGGGGTTATTACTGCCTTCCGCTAGACCAGGTGTGTCTCTCCTGAACAGGCCCAGTTTGAAGGTGCTCTACGCTGGGATGAGAGCCTGCACAGGAGACTGACTCTGTTGGGATTACCTTGCACCCACACCTGAGCTCCGACTTCCACGCTCAACTCCAGGCTATTTCAGAGCATGATTGGAAAGTGATCCATAGTTCTCTCATCTCACTCACTCACACGCCTCGCGCAACTCATGTGTACGCGTATTGTTGTTCAAATGCTTTGGTATGGACTGAGCTTTCTCACTGTCATTCATACACTACTGACAAGTACACAATTTCGCACTCAGCACTACACCTTCTACACTACAATAACTCGGCTCTTACCCACCCGGTCTCCTCAATACAAACCAGACACAGGATTTCTCTCTACTCCAACAGCATCACCCCGAGCCCCACACACAGTTCCGATATCGTATGAGCTATCTCTCTAATGGTGAGAGCGTGAATTCAATGGTCCTGTGAGCTCGCCGACTGGTTTATTCTTATGTGTTTGGTTATATTTGTCTTCTTGTTGTATTTTTTTGTTGTTTATTTTCTTATTTTTTTTTTTCTGTTGGGTTGTCTGGTGAGTGATTTCTTCACTGGGTACGCTGTTGTTTTACGGGCATTGGGAGGACTAACGATTTAATGTTGACATTTTATATGGATATTCGCGTTGTGGAAAAGTACCGTTGTTATACATGAGTAAAAGTGTTTTATAGAAATGATCATGTAAGTTAACCCGTATACTGATTGAGTAAAGTTGATACTATTTGGTTTAAGTATATTAGTATAATAGTAGTAGTGAAAGCAATTCTTAAGTAGGGACATCAACAGAACATTGTTTTTATATTTTTTATTGTTGGGTATGGATTGGTCCATAGAACACTCGTCTACTGTATTCACCTAATTGTATAATGAGCATGTGTGTTTAGTGTTGAGTTGTGCAGCATCAGGGCAGGTAGGGATGACAGGATGAATTGATTTTTCCTGTCTGTTCTTGTAGATTAGTGTATGGTATTTTGTGTAGAGGGCGTTGGAATGATATGGGAGTCAAGTAGTTTTGTTTGTTTTTTAGAATTGGATGTTGAAGTGTTGTAAATATAAAAAATAGGTATTATAGGTAAGTAAAGTGAGTCGAGTGGCAAGCGGCAGGGTAAGCGGTTTTAGTGTCTTTTTTAGTATTTTTCTAGTGTACGTGCCTTTGAATTTCAGTGAATTGAGATCCCTTTCAATTATTTGTGACTGTGTTGATTTTACCTACATGGAGAATACAAATCACCTTTTGGTAATATGAGTGTTATTGTAGGAAAATTGGATCAAGCGTTCGACATAGGCTTGTATTACTCTTACATTTTCCTGGGGTTAGATGGTTGACAAGAAAATCTGGGTAGGGGAGGGCACAGTCAGACTGGCTTATGTTTGTGTGTTTTTAATATTTAACTTTAACTACATTAAGGCGGCTGAGAGTTAAAGTTAAACATATAGTTTGTTGATGGTTGTTCTCGTTTTTTTTTGACAATTAGGATGCAGTAAATACGTGTTTAGTGATTTAATGTGAGTTAGATATTTCTAAAGGCTGATAGGGGCAAGTGTTGTATAATTGGTTTTATTGTTTTGGAAGTTTGCGGACGTTTTTTTTTTTGTTTAATAGTTTTACAGATAGTTGGGGAGGATTTTAGTGTTTGAGTGTTTGGGTTGGCATCTCTTCTGTTGAGTGTAAGAGGGTAGGGTGGTGTGGGTTTGTGTGTCTATGTGAAATTCTAAAGTGTGATCGTGAAGAATGTATCTTATTCACGATGGCTGATGTTTGTGTGATCGTGTTTGAATTTTGTGGGTGTAAGGGAACTGGCGCCAGCGGTGTGTCGGTGGATGGCTCCTTCCCGTCTCTCTGAGCCTTCTCTCTATCCCACTGTCCCCTTCCCGTCTCTCTGAGCCTTCTCTCTATCCCACTGTCCCCTTCCCGTCTCTCTGAGCCTTCTCTCTATCCGCTGTCCTTCCTCTTCCCCTCTCTATTCCCCCCTCTCTATTCCCTCTCCCTCCTTCTCTCTCGGCCTTCTCTCTATCCACTTTCCCCGTCTCTCTGAGCCTTCTCTCTATCCCACTGTCCCTTCCCCTCTCTCTGAGCTTCTCTCTATCCCACTGTCCCCTTCCCCTCTCTAACTAGACTATTCCCCCTCTCATTCTCTCTCTCCTCTCTATATCCCTCTCTCTCTACCCCTTTCCTTCTCTCTATCCACTGTCCCCCCCTCTCTATTTCCCCCCTCTCTATTCCCCCCCCCCTCCCTCTCTCTATATCCCTCTCTCTCTACCCTTTCCTTCTCTATATCCACTGCCCCCTCTTACCCCCCCTCTCTCTCCCTCTCCCCCAGTACTGAGTGACAGAGCTTGTCTGTCGGTCTCCTGAGAGGGAACATTAAATGGACGGTGCTTATTTGAGCAGAGATGATACCTCTCAGGAGATTAAAACTGTTGGATTGGAGTGTGTGGGAGAGAGAGAGGAGAGAGAGAGAGGAGAGTATGTGTGTGTGTCTGTGTGTGTGAGGGTAGTGTCTATGTGTGTGGATGTGCTTGTGTGTGTGTGTGTGTGATTAATGGATATGTCGGGGTTGTTGCCATGGTTAACAGGGTCAAAAGAATCTGGTTGGAGTTAAAATGTATTTAGGAATACAACACATGTGTGTGTATGAGTGTGTGTGGTGTGTTAGTGTGTGTAATACATTAAGGTTGTAGAGAGACATATCCTCGCCAGACTCTAACGTGTGTGTGTGAGTGTGTGTTGGAGAGTATTGGCCTGTCTTGCCACCTCTCACTATTTGAGGTGTAAAGTTGTTGTTATGTTGAACTGTCTCTCTGAAACATGATAGGCTGTCACTCTGCCATTCTACCCTAGGCATTTCTATGTCCTTCTGCCATTCTATGCCAGGCAATTCTATGTTTGACATGTTATTACAAATCTTAAGCAGCACAGGATTAATGTGAAAGAGGAGGAGGGAGATAGAGGTAATGAACGATAGAGAGAGAGAGAGATGGAGAGAGAGCGAGATGTAGAGAGACCATTTCACTTAAAATGAATTGATGTCATTACAGTGAAAGATAATGGTTGTTATTACTGAGGTCTAACCCATCTGTCTGTCCCTGGCATCCACTTAGGGGAATATTAATCAACTTCCACCCAACATGCACACAACACGTTTGTCATGTTCTCAGAACACGTTTGTCATGTTCCCAGAACACGTTTGTCATGTTCCCAGAACACGTTTGTCATGTTCCCAGAACAGTTTGTCATGTTCTCAGAACACGTTTGTCATGTTCTCAGAACATTGTCATGTTTCAGACACGTTTGTCATGTTCCCAGAACACGTTTGTCATTTCCAGAACATTAGTTCTCAGAAACGTTTGTCATGTTCTCAGAACACGTTTGTCATGTTCTCAGAACAACGTTTTGTCATGTTCTCAGAACACGTTTGTCATGTTCAGAACACGTTTGTCATGTTTCAGAACACGTTTGTCATGTTCTCAGAAACTTTGTCATGTTCCAACACGTTTGTCATGTTCCAGAACACGTTTGTCATGTTCCCAGAACACGTTTGTCATGTTCCAGAACATCGTTTGTCATTTCTCGAGACACGTTTGTCGATGTTCTCAGAACAGTTTGTCATGTTCCAGAACACGTTTGTCATGTTCTCAGAACACGTTTGTCATGTTCTCAGAACACGTTTGCCATGTCTCAGAACACGTTTGCATGTTCTCAGAACACGTTTGTCATGTTTCTCAGAACACGTTTGTCATGTTCTCAGAACACGTTGTCATGTTCTCAGAACACTGTTGTTGTTCAGACGTTTGTCATGTTCTCAGAACACGTTTGTCATGTTCTCAGAACACGTTTGTCATGTTCTCAGAACACGTTTGTGTCCTGTTTCTCAGAAACGTTTGTCATGTCTCAGAACACGTTTGTCATGTTCCCAGAACACTTGTCATGTTCTCAGAACACGTTTGTCATGTTCTCAGAACACGTTTGCATGTTCCAGAACACGTTTGTCATGTTCTCAGAACACGTTGTCATGTTCTCAGAACACGTTTGTCATGTTCTCAGAACACATTTGTCATGTTCCCAGACAACGTTTTCATGTCCAGAACACGTTTGTCATGTTCAAACACGTTTCAGTTCCAGACACGTTTGTCATGTTCTCAGAACACGTTTGTCATGTTCTCAGAACACTTTGTCATGTTCCTCAGAACACGTTTGTCATGTTCCAGAAACCGTTTGTCATGTTCTCAGAACAGTTTGTCATGTTCCAGAAACATTTTGTCATGTTCTCAGAACACGTTGTCATGTTCCAGAACACGTTTGCCATGTTCCAGAACACGTTTGTTCATTGGTTCTCAGAACACGTTTGTCTGTTCCAGAAACGTTTGTCATGTTCTCAGAACATTTTGTCATGTTCTCAGAACACGTTTGTCATGTTCTCAGAACACGTTTGTCATGTTCCTCAGAACACGTTTGTTCATGTTCTAGAACACGTTTGTCATGTTCCAGAACAACGTTTGTCATGTTCCAGAACACGTTTGTCATGTTCCCAGAACACGTTTGTCATGTTCTCAGAACAGTTTTGTCATGTTTCAGACACGTTTGTCATGTTCCCAGAACACGTTTGTCATGTTCCGAACACGTTTGTCATGTTCTAGAACACGTTTGTCATGTTCTCAGAACACGTTGTGCTGTTCCCGAAATCGTTGTTCATGTTCCCAGAACACGTTTGTCATGTTCTCAGAACACATTTGTCATGTCTCAGAACACGTTTGTCATGTTCTCAGAACACGTTTGTCATGTTTCCCAGAACACGTTTGTCATGTTCCCAGAACACGTTTGTCATGTTCTCAGAACACGTTTGTTCATGTTCTCAGAACACGTTTGTCATGTTCTCAGAACACGTTTGTCATGTTCCCAGAACACGTTTGTCATGTTCCAGAAACGTTTGTCATGTTCCCAGAACACGTTGTATGTTCTCAGAACACGTTTGTCATGTTTCTCAGAACACGTTTGTCATGTCCCAGAACGTTTGTCATGTTCCCAGAACACGTTTGTCATGTTTCCAGAACACATTTGTCATGTTCTCAGAACACGTTTGTCACTGTTCCCAGAACACGTTTGTCATGTTCCCAGAACACATTTGTCATGTTCTCAGAACACGTTTGTCATGTTCTCAGAACACGTTTGTCATGTTTCTCAGAACACGTTTGTCATGTTCTCAGAACACATTTGTCATGTTCTCAGAACACGTTTGTCATGTTCTCAGAACACGTTTGTCCATGTTCCAGAACACGTTTGTCATGTTCCCAGAACACGTTTGTCATGTTCTCAGAACGTTTATCGTTTCAGAACACGTTTTGTCTGTTCTCAGAACACGTTTGTCATGTTCCCAGAACACGTTTTGTCATGTTCCCAGAACACGTTTGTCATGTTCAGAACACGTTTGTCATGTCCCAGAACACGTTGTCATGTCTCAGAACCTTGTCATGTTCTCAGAACACGTTTGTCATGTTCTCAGAACACGTTTGTCATGTTCCACAACACGTTTGTCATGTTCTAGAACACGTTTGTCATGTTCTCAGAACACGTTTGTCATGTTCTCAGAACACGTTTGTCATGTTCCAGAAAGTTTGTATTTCCCAGAACACGTTTGTCATGTTCCCAGAACACGTTTGTCATGTTCTCAGAAACACGTTTGTCATGTTCCAGAACACGTTTGTCATGTTCCCAGAACACGTTTGTCATGTTCCCAGAAATGTCTTAAACGTTTGTCATGTTTCAGAAACGTTTGTCATGTTCTCAGCAAACATTTGTCATGTTCCAGAACACGTTTGTCATGTTCTCAGAACACGTTTGTCATGTTCCCAAGACACGTTTGTCATGTTCCCAGAACACGTTTGTCATGTTCTCAGAACACGTTTGTCATGTTCCCAGACACGTTTGTCATGTTTCAGAACGTTGTCATGTTCCAGAACACGTTTGTCATGTCTCCAAAACACGTTTGTCATGTTCTCAGAACACGTTGCATGTTCTCAGAACACGTTTGTCATGTTCTCAGAACACGTTTGTCATGTTCTCAGACACACGTTTGTCATGTTCAGAACACGTTTGCATGTTCTCAGAAACGTTTGTCATGTTCTCAGAACACGTTTGTCATGTTCTCAGAACACAAGATATTGTCAAATCATTTTAACAGGTTAACAAGGCCTACAACATAAGACAACTATACTGAAAACCCTTAATTGCTGAAATAAGTCAATCAATGACAGTCAGAATGACTAATGCATGCCATGGACATGGTGGCGTTGAAGGAAGATCGGATTCCCGGGAGGTTGTGAGATCAAATCCCACGTGAGGACTGTTGAATAATAATTACTGTATAAATCAACATGCAAAATGTAATCATTTGTCAAATATTTAAATWGAAAAACACTGTATATTAAAAGCAACTTTGTGTTTGAGTATTCCTGACAACAGACAAAGAGATCTGAATGGTTCAGTGTTTCAGGGCCTTGGTTGACTTGACAACGGTAACAAGGCGTGATGTGTAATGAAACCAAAACATTTTTTTAATGGAATATTCTCCTGACCCTCAGAAAACTGGACACATGAATGTTCTTGCAAAGTTCCCATGAAACGTGCCTAACYTGAATATCTTATATTCTGAGAACATTGCAACCTTGTTCTGTGTTTGTTTGGTGTGACGTTGATGGAATATTCTCCTGACCCACTGAAAACTGGACACATGAATGCTCTTGCAATGGCCTAGGAAACATGTCTTGAACATTTAATATGGTATATTCTGAGAACATGGTAACCACGTTCTGGGTATGTTCTGTTTGACATTATTAAGGGATTGTTAACCTAACTCTAACTCCTACGCCAATAGGTTCTCAGAAGGTTTTTGTTAACATAGATAGAATGTTCGGTAACACTTTACTTGACGCCCAGTGTCATAATATGTTATGACACGGTCATAACCATGAAATAATAAGTCATAACAGCTGACGTAACTTGTCATAACCTGTTAATAATATGGTCATAACACTGTCATGACCCATAGATTTACACCTGTTGCGACATATATTGTGTTACTTTATGGCTGGTTATGACACCTACATAAGAGTGTCAAAACCCATAAAACCTACCAKACAAGGCAAAACATTCCATTACACCATAGCCTACTTYTCAACAGTATTTTTATGTAAAGTTTTTAATAGACTATATTAAATGACCATTGTCATTGTGCACACATTGACGTCAGACATGCAKCTACKCCAATGCTCTGTTGCTGATGACTGGGYTGAACGCAGGAACAGATTTCAGGAGCAGGACAAGACACCCTCTTTGTGACTGATGACTGACATAAGGGCCTATCTGGCTTATATGATTATGATGGTCATAATGCTTCATAACAGTGTCATAAAGTGTATTTTCTTAGTCCAAGTAAAGTGACACAGGATGGACGTAATTCTTCTTGACAGTGGTATAAAGTCGGGGTGCATCTTAACATCTGTGAAGAAATMATTTGGGCAACAATTTCTGAGGCTGGTAACTCTAATGAACTTATCCTCTGCAGCAGAGGTGACTATGGGTCTTCCTTTCCWGTGGCGGTCCTCATGAGAGKCAGTTTCATCATAGCGCTTGATGTTTTTTGCGACTTCACTTGAAGAAACTTTCAGTTCTTGAAATTTTCTGGATTGACTGACCTTAATTTCATTTCTCTTTGCTTATTTGAGCTGTTCATGCCATAATATGGACTTGGTCTTTTACCAAATAGGGCTATCTTCTTATCTTATCTTATCTTTTTATACCACCACTACCTTGTCACAATAAAACGGATTGGCTCAAACACATTAAAAAGGAATGAAATTCCACAAATTAACTTCTAACAAGGCACACCTGTTAATTGAAATGCATTCCAGGTGACTACTTCATGGAGCWGGTTGAGAGAATGCCAAGATTGTGCAAAGCTGTCATCAAGGCAAAGGGTGGCTACTTTGAAGAATCTCAAATCTCAAATATATTTTGATTTGCTAAACACTTTTTTGGTTACTACATGATTCCATATGTGTTATTTCATAGTTTTGAGTCTTCACTATTATTCTACAATGTAGAATATATTAAAAATAAAGAAAAAGCCTTGAATGTGTAGGTGTGTCCAAACTTTTGACTGGTACTGTATATTTGTTCTAGGGCTTTGTGTTTTTATTGAGATAGGACAGTGAAGAGGAGAAAGGAAAGGCAGGAGAAATTGTCAGAAGGACACGGGTCAGATTGGAACCCAAAGTGGCTGTGGTACTAACCACTGGACCATACAGGCCATGCATCTCGACAGTCTAAAGTGGTCTCCTGGTGCCCTTTACTGTGTTAAATAACTGAACTGGTGGACGGTATTTCCTATTTGGCATCTATGTTATACCTCGCTGTTAGCAGTTGATGTTATTCTTCAATAACACAGACGCCAAAGAAAATCAGGGGGAGGAAAATAGCTTTATTCAAAGAGAACAAATCATGCGGGGAGGTAGATGTTCATTCTCCCCTGTCCTCAGTGATTCTCTCCATAGAACAAAGGGACAGGATGTAGTTTTATAACCCASCACTAGCCTGTGGTTGATCAATTAGAATTCCTTGCAATAACACTGGACCAATGGCCAAATAACAAGTATCCTATTTCAGGTTCAATGTATAAACAATTTGGACCAATGAGAACTTGCCATGTAGCTATGAGTCCCGGACTGGAATTCCTCCCATATCTCTGACCTATTGATCAATACTTCCCTATTACAGAACAAAACACTATTTCCTTTGATCATTAGTCATCTACTGACCTCTCGTCCTCTGCGTTGTGTATTTATCTTCAAAATATTCTTACATCACCCCCATGACTTCAAGTGAATACTACGGATGACGAAGAAACCAGAGAGGAAATAACACTGACCGAGAAGATGAGGAGATCTGAGTGGAGGAGAATGAGCGGAGAAGAGGCGAGGGGTGGTTAGGTGTTTCTGGTGTGAGCCAGAGTCCTGGTGAGAATTGGTTTGTCCTGAGCAGATAATTGCCATTGTGATGGGAACGGCTGTGACACAGCTGAGSCRGAATGGAGAGCACATTATGTGTTGTTGGCTGCTGTTCCGCTCTGCTCACTTCTGTGTCTCTAAAGCTATTATATTGTGTATAGAGATATGTTTTTCTCTGCTCTCTATTTTCCTCTATCCTGCCAGGAAGCAGGCTCTTCTTAGCTCTCTCACTGTGTCTTTGTGCATAGATGTGTGTGTTTCACAAATGATTCCCAGTTTGACTGGTTACGTGCTATCGGGCTGGAATGTGTGTGTTTACCCACATAAAAAAATACTATAGTATACTGTAAATAGTGTAGTATTACTATATTTATATACTATAGTATTCACTGTAGTGTTTTTGTGGACTTTACTGTAGTATGACTGTAGTATTCACTGTACATTTTAGCATTTAACATATGTCATTTAGCAGACACTCTTATCCAGAGCGACTTACAGTACAGAGTGCATACATTTTCATACTTAATATTGATACTTAGTATTGAAAATATATGCCCTCAGTAAATTACTGTCGTTTTGTTAGTGTTTAATTTTTTTTTATTATCTTTGACATGGAAGTGGAGAAATACTAAAAGAGCACATTTTCCATGACCTGTAAGTAGGTAGAACTGGAGTCTGAACAGATATGTCAAAGCTTCTGCTCTTGTATACTACCACATAATATAGTAAGTACAACACAATTGAGGGATACTACAGTGTGTAGTATAGTATTCTACAGTATACTACACATCAATACAGTAAGTACAACACAATTGAGGGATACTACAGTGTGTAGTATAGTTTTACAGTATACTACAACATAATCAGTAAGTACACACATTGAGGATACTACAGTGTGTAGTATAGTATTCTACAGTATAC
Organism: Salvelinus sp. IW2-2015; assembly: GCF_002910315.2. Lineage (NCBI taxonomy): Eukaryota > Metazoa > Chordata > Actinopteri > Salmoniformes > Salmonidae > Salvelinus > Salvelinus sp. IW2-2015. The sequence continues at coordinate 4,914 of NW_019943671.1, read as the reverse complement.
TACAACATAATACAGTAAGTACAACACAATTGAGGATACTACAGTGTAGTATAGTATTCTACAGTATACTACAACATAATACAGTAAGTACAACACACTTGAGGGATACTACAGTGTGTAGTATAGTATTCTACAGTAACTACAACATAATACAGTAAGTACAACACATTAGGGATAACTAACATGTGAGTATAGTTCTACAGTATACTACAACATAATAGTAAAACACACAATGAGGGATACTACATGTTGTAGTATTAGTATTCTACAGTATACTACAACATGATATAGTAAATACATCAAACGAGGAATACTACAGTGTATATAGTATTACAGTATACTTAAACATATATAGTAAGTACAACACAATTGAGGGATACTACAGTGTGTAGTATAGTATTCTACAGTATACTACAACATATATAGTAATACATCACAATCGAGGGATACTACAGTGTGTAGTATAGTATTCTACAGATACATACAACATGATATAAAGTAAGTACAACACAATTGAGGGATACTACAGTGTGTAGTACATAAGTTATCTACAGTATACTACAACATGATATAGTAAATACATCACAATCGAGGGATACTACAGTGTGTAGTATAGTATTCTACAGTATACTACAACATGATATGTAATAATCACAATTCGAGGGAATACACGTGTGTGTAGTATAGATTTACAGTATACACAACATGATATAGTAAATACATCACAATCGAGGGATACTACAGTGTGTAGTATAGTATTCTACAGTATACTACGACATGATATAGTAAATACATCACAATTGAGGGATACTACAGTGTGTAGTATAGTATTCTACAACATAATATAGAAGTACAACACAATCGAGGGATACTACAGTGGGTGTATAGTATTCTACAGTATACTACAACATGTATAGTAAGTACTACACATGATTGAGATACTACAGTGTGTAGTATAGTATTCTACAGTATACTACATACAGTGAAGTCGGAAGTTTACATACACCTTAGCCAAATACATTAAACTCAGTTTTCACATTCTGACATTTAATCCTAGTAAAAATTCCAGTTCTTAGTCAGCTAGGATCACCACCTCATTTTAAGAATGTGAAATGTCAGAATAATAGTAGAAAGAATGTTATTTCAGCTTTTATTTCTTTCATTACATTCCCAGTGGGTCAGAAGTTTACATACACTCAATTAGTATTTGGTAGCATTGCCTTTAAATTGTTTAACTTGGGTCAAACATTTCGGGTAGCTCCAGCTTCCACAAGCTTCCTGACAGAGCTGGTGTAACTGAGTCAGGTTGTAGCCTCCTTGCTCGCACATGCTTTTTCAGTTCTGCCCACAAATTTTCTATAGGATTGAGGCCAGGGTTTTTGATGGCCACTCCAATACCTTGACTTTGTGTCCTTAAGCCATTTTGCCACAACTTTGGAGGTATGCTTCTACACCTTCTACTGCTTGCTGCTGTTTGGGTTTTAGGCTGGGTCTCTACAGCACTTTGAGATATCAGCTGATGTAAGAAGGGCTATATAAATACATTTGATTTGATTTGATGCTTGGGGTCATTGTCATTTGGAAGACCAATTTGCGACCAAGCTTAACTTCCTGACTGATGTCTTGAGATGTTGCTTATATATCCACATAATTTTCCTCCTCATGGAGCCATCTATTTTGTGAAGTGCACCAGTCCCTAATGCCAGCAAAGCACCCCCAAACATGTGCTGCCACCCCGTGCTTCAAGTTGGGATGTTATTTCGGTGGCAAACATCCCCCTTCTCCTCCAAACATAACGATGGTCATTATGCCCAAACAGTTCTATTTGTGTTCATCAGACCAGAGGACATTTCTCCAAAATTACGATCTTTGTCCCCATGTGCAGTTGCAAACCGTAGTCTGGCTTTTTTATGGCGGTTTGGAGCAGTGGCTTCTTCTTGTTGAGCGGCCTTCAGGTTATGTCGATATAGGACTCGTTTTACTGTGGATATAGATACTTTCGTACCTGTTTCCTCCAGCATCTTCACAAGATCCTTTGCTGTTGTTCTGGGATTGATATTGCACTTTTCGCACCACAGTACGTTCATCTCTAGGAGACAGAACGCTTCTCCTTCCTGAGCGGTATGACGGCTGCGTGGTCCCATGGTGTTTATACTTGCATACTATTGTTTGTAAGTATGAACGTGGTACTCTTCGGGCGGTTGGAAATTGCTTCCCAAGGATGAAACCAGACTTGTGGAGGCATACAAGTTTGAAGGTAGGCCTTGAAATACATCCACAGGTACACCTCCAATTGACTCAAATATGTCAATTAGCCTATCAGAAGCTTCTAAGCCATGACATATTTCTAGAATTTCCAAGCTGTTTTAAGGCACAGTCAACTTTAGTGTATGTAAACTTCTGACCACTGGATTGTGATACAGTGAATTATAAGTGAAATAATCTGTCTGTAAACAATTGTTGGAAATTTACTTGTGTCATGCACAAAGTAGATGTCCTAACCGCCTTCCAAAACTATTGTTTTTAACAACAAATTTGTGGAGTGTTGAAAAACAGTTTTAATGACTCCAACCTAAGGTATGTAAACTCTGACTTCAACGGTATATTCTATACATATATAGATTTCTATAGTAAGTACTATAGTATTCTATAGTAAACTTGTAGCATTTTTCATGTGGGAGTTTGAGTGTGTTTATGTTGTGTATCCTGTAACTGTTTGAGTTGATTCAGGGGAGGGTCTGAAGATCTTGTCTCCTCTTGATCTCACCGCAACGTCTGTCTCTTGTCACAGGAACTTACAGCGTTCAGACACCATCACATAGCCTGGCCCTGGACACAATGTATGTCTGTGAATATGCGCTTATTAAGTGTCTGTATTTGCGTGTAAGGTGTTCCTGTTGGCTGACATGGGCATACGTGTGTTTGAGTTGTGTGTATGTATGTGTGTATGGTGTGTGTGTGTGTGTGTGGTGTGTGTGTGTGTGTGTGTGTGTGTGTGTGTTGTGGTGTGTGTGTGTGTGTGTGTTGAATGTGTGTGTGTGTGTGTGTAAGGGGTGGGCTGTCTGTGCCATCTGTCGCGCTGCTCCTCTCACTGAGACACTAATTACAGACTTTACACGTTGCCCTGCTACCCAAGACCACACACGCACACGCACACGCACACGCACACGCACACGCCACACACACACACCAGAGGATGCTGATGGGAGGAGCTATAAGAGGACGGGCTCATTGTAATAACTGGAATGGAATCAGTGGAACGAGTCAAACATGTTGTTTTCATGTTGTTTCATGTTGTTTTCCATTTTTTCATGTTTTTTATGTGTTCATGTTGTTTTCATGTTGTTTTTCCAGTTTTAAGTTCACGTGCAGAAGGACAGTTGAAATGCCTTTCTGGCCAGCTCTAACCCCCAACAATGCACTAATCAATATCAACCTAATACTCAAACACACTATAAGAAATAAGAAAAACACGAGAAAGTAAGAAGCTATACTGTATATATACAGGGTCAGTTCCAGTACCATATTAACAATGTGATAGAGGTAGATATCTATAGTGGTAAGTTGACTAGGCATCAGGAAATATGATAAACAGAGTAGCAGCAGCATAGATGAGGATTGTATGTGCGTGTGTGCATGTGTGTCTCGATAGCATTTGTGTGTGTGAGCAAATTAAGTCGATAAAAGATTGTACTGTGCAACCGTCTTCATCGACCTGGCTAAGGCTTTTCGACTCTGTCAATCACCCTATTCTTATCGGCAGACTCAACAGCCTTTGTTTCTCAAATGACTGCCTCGCCTGGTTCACCAACTACTTCTCAGACAGAGTTCAGTGTGTCAAATCGGAGGGCATGTTGTCCGGACCTTTGGCAGTCTCTATGGGGGTACCACAGGGTTCAATTCTCGGGCCGACTCTTTTCTCTGTATATATCAATGATGTTGCTCTTGCTGCGGGTGATTCCCTGATCCACCTCTACGTAGACGACACCATTCCGTATACATCTGGCCCTTCTTTCGACACTGTGTTAACTAACCTCTAGACGAGCTTCAATGCCATACAACACTCCTTCCGTGGCCTCTAACTGCTGTTAAACTCTAGTAAAACTAAATGCATGCTTTTCAACCGTTTGCTGCCCGCACCTGCCCGCCCGTCCAGCATCACTACTCTTGACGGTTCTGACTTAGAATATGTGGGCAACTGCAAATATCTAGGTATCTGGCTAGACTGTAAACAAAATTAAATCTAGAATCAGCTTTCTGTTCCGCAACAAAGCCTCCTTCACACACCCTGCCAAACATACCCTAGTAAAACGAACTATCCTACCGATCCTCGACTTTGGTGATGTCATTTACAAAATAGCCTCCAACACTCTACTCACCAAACTGGATGCAGTCTATCACAGTGCAACCCGTTTTGTCACCAAAGCCCCATATACCACCCACCACTGTGACCTGTATGCTCTAATCAGCTGGCCCTTGCTACATGTTTGTTGCCAGACCCACTGGCTCCAGGTCATCTACAAGGCTATGCTAGGTAAAGTGCCGCCTTATCTCAGTTCACTGGTCACGATGGCAACACCCACCCGTAGCACGTGCTCCAGCAGGTATATCTCACTGGTCATCCCCAAAGCCAACACTGTCACGACTTCCACCGAGGTCGGTCCCTCTCCTTGTTCGGGCGGCGTTCGGCGGTCGACGTCACCGACCCTCTAGCCATCGCTGATCCATTTTCCATTTGTGTTGTCTTGTTTTCCCACACACCTGGTTTAAAACTCGGTTTAATTTCCCTCAATACTTGGTGTTGTTGTATTTAGCCCCCTCCTGTTATCCCCCGTGTCCGTGTGATTGTTTATTGTTAGGTCGGTACGTTTCCGGCTGGTTTCATCTCCTGGGTTGCTGTTATATCTCTCTCTG